>NW_014578626.1:3710-16210 GCF_000485595.1 Priapulus caudatus
GGGGGGGAGTGCGTCACGACCTGGACTCCCGCCCCAGCATACCATAATTAGTAATGATAATTACTACATTGTAACAATCACTACCAATTATCTCAGCATGCCAGCATGTAATAAATGCCAGCCTATAGTCAGGCACATGCAATGTGTAACAGAGCATTGCTCCGATGCTAGTATTTCTTGAAAAGCACTAAAGACGACTAAACGCGCCGCGGCCAGACACCCAATAAGGTTCTGCAGTAAACAAGATTGTAAATGAACAGAATGACCACAATACACCTGCTCAAATGGATTCGCTCATTCGTTTGTGACATCATTGAATTGCCATTATCTATTTTCAATGTGACAATGATGGGGGTAGGGTCTTAGGCCCATACTAATATGATAACTGGCAGTTTAGAACTCAGTATTAATAGTACCTATTATAATAATTATTGTACGATAATGTAAGTAGCATCCGATTAATGAGAGCTTGCAACATATCACAACACTGTGATGCTTATGCATTATGGTAGAAAATTTCAAGTAAACTGTGAAAAATAGAAGAGACGATTTGAAAATGGGTCGACTGTGGCATGGAATGCAGGGCACGTTATAAAATTGCAAAAAACTAACCTTAAACTTAACAGTCACGGCATAGTCACAACAAAGAAAATCGGTTCGAACCACCCATGCTGCTGTAATGCACCAGTCATGGCCCTGTGTCCACAAGGTAACCCCTCGCAGTTGTTATACGCAAAACTTCTGTTCTAGTTTTCTGTTTACGCGATCGGTGACACAGCGGTACTTAGTTTACGTTTTCAGCCTCACCTCGAAGGGTTAAACCACTTAAAATCACCCCCTTTTGAAAGAAGATGATTTCAATTTAACGTATGCTAAATATCCAAATTAGAAAAACTCAACTTTTACTTATACCGGAGTTCCGAATCAACCTGGTTAAATATCGAATCCCAGTGTGTTTGTGTATGAGATAAACCGGGATATATAGTAAGCTCCATGCGTTGTCAGGTAACTGGGTACGAACAGATTAAATCTACATTCTCTGTACCTGGTAATTCTCAAAGCCGTATTTAATATACAACTTCTTTCACCCTGAGCCAATACCCCTAAACACGATCTAAGCATAACACGCTAGCTTCTATGTCGCCTTATCATTTAAAGTTATAGTAAACAATGACAATTCTACCCAACGTCTCAACTAGTAACCGACAAACAGGATAACTGAAGTTATAACTGCGCTATCCTGTAGTTGTTACTAACACTTAAAATACTGCTGTAGGCCCCCTAATTGTACTAGAGAATTAGTAGAGTAAATAGTCAACAGATAGTAACAAACGGTTGAAATTAAACATGAACTTCATATTTGCGTAGATCTGACTAATACTAATAGTTGTTAATACGTTACTAATAGATAAGGAATATTGTGCCTGTATAAACATAGGTACTCTGATGATATATATTATATTTAGATCAAGAGCTAATAAAGCACCACATACGGAGAAAGGGCCAATATACGTGCAAGTTAACTAGGCAAATATAATATTATTCCTATCTGAGGCCTGTGGGATGACCATGATATTATCGCTGCAATATCTCGGCCTATGCAATATCGTAGAGCTAAGAACAATTAACATTGCGTAGTAAATAGATATTCGTATTTAGTTGTAAACGATATATTGTGATTGAAAAACGCTTCAAGTCCCTGTGTCCTAGTATATAGGCCTTAGGTCTTACTAACCCTAGCAATAGAGCGTTCTGCTAGTCGTAGTATTTCCTAGTAAGTCACTACGTGTCTCAGCATAGAGAACATGCCCTCGCCATTATATATGGCCCCAAAATGTATGGGCATGCGGCAATAAAACCACATCGTCATCTACATCAATTATAAAATATAAAGTTATTATATCAAAATATCTTAGGTGTATAGGGTTGTATGGTTAGGGCTTCGGTCATTATATTAGTAAGTAATTGATCTAGGTAAACAGAGATTAGGTTATTGATGATTTACCTATTAGCTAATTAGCTTTCCTGCTGGTCCTGGTAGTTACTAGTACTACGCCAATGTGCACATAGTAGTGGCGGTATGCTGGGCTTGGTAACTTTTTAAGTTATGTAACTTAGAAAAGTACGTAACCTTCCAAACTGTACTAGAGTTTGAACTCTTAGTATAGTACTTAGTTAGTAGTGAATTAATTTGTGTAACTATGTACTCTGCTGAGTAATACAAGTAATATCACCGACAAACAGAGGAGAAAGATAGAAGAGAGAGCTAGAAGACTGATATTGCGGCGGGACAGAGATGAATGACGAGAAGAAGATGAGAGGCCAAAGTAGAGGTGTGGATGTAATAAAGTAAAGAGACGAGGCAGAGAGGGTGACAGTATCACGATGCGAGGACGAACGCGCCGACCGGAGAGAGGGAGCGAAATTGCCTACTGAGGCCATAAGAGTACGCATGCCTACTGCCGGGTAAACATGTTCCCTCTCGTAGGATAGGAGGGGCACGGCAGCGCCTACCTGCTGCTGCATTATAGATATACATGCTTATGCAGTAGCTGACCCGTCATATCGCGAAACAAAAAGAGAGATGCGACGAGGAGAAAAGGTCTGCACAGGCAGGGGGTAATTTAATCAGAAACGGCTCGTCTTGGGTGATTTCCCCGAGACAAGTGCTAAATCAACAGAGAATGAAGAGGTACACACGGAGGTCAGTGGCCTGGTCATGGTACAATGAGACCTGGTACCAGAGATTAGAGATTATTCCGCAAGATAGAACTGCGCGTACCAAAAAAAAAAACTTGAGGGCGAGGGCGAGAGAAGAGAGGAGCAGAGTGAGGAAATAACCACACACAACAAAGGGGAGGGGAGACGATCTCAATTAAGCGAATTTGGGGGCCGCTTTTCCCTGTGGGAAATTCTCCCTCGAAGAGAGCCTCGTTCGCGCAGGATCTAATGGGTACGCGGATAGTCGAGAAAGTTCAGGGTGGAAAGTTAAATAAATTTCGACAATCGCTTTTCTAAGAAAAAAGCTAAACGCGCCCAACGCCAAAAAGTATGCATATTAACGACCATGCGAGAGATGAGCGGAATTTTATATCTCGCCCCTACGTGGCATCAGTAAGAAAAGGGCTTTCTGGAAGCGGCGGCCAGACCAACGGTGCTCTCTGCGACGCTTAGGTTATACACGCTCTAGGTGATTTGACTGCACAGGAGGCCGCGATTGCACTAGAATTTCAAACATTACTACATAACCAACAGACACGGTTAAAACGTGATATTGACAGAGCAGCGCACCAGTACACACAGGTAGCTATACTCAAGAGCCGAGAGCATAGCAACGCTCGCTGTCTTGAGCTGCTGGCTGTTGCTCGTTGCTGGTTGCTGTTGTGCTAGGGTTTGCGCGGAAAGCCGCGGCGTCTTTTTCGCGCGATTGCTCCGGGGTGGCAGAGGCTCGCTCTGTCGTGAGGCTGGGTGGTCGCTGTTGTGAGTGGCGGAGTTCAGGCTCACAGCGCTACACAGGTTGAGCAGCCGCGAACACGCTAGCAGCCAGCCTGCGCGAGTCACTGGTTTCAGGCCATAAAGAAAATACTGCAGCCGTCCACCAGCGACGATGCACAATACATGTTTACATGCCTCGCAGTGGCTGCCGTTGCTGGGGGCTAGTCTTATGCACTCGCTCTGGCTGCTGATCCTGCTGCGTGCTGCTGCTGAGCTTCTCACTGCTGGGTTGCCCACTCTCTCGTCTTAGTTTTCTTGCTCTCGTTAAGCTATTGGGGTAACTCTCAGTGCTGTGTCACGTATCGGGTGCTTTACTGAGACTATTGGTAATAGTTTTGTGACAACGATCTTTCAAATGAAGATGCATGTATCTGATGGTACTCGTTGTAGGACCTGGTATTATAGACTGTAATGTATTAAACTTTCCGCTGGAGTATTTAGAAAAGCTACGGACTGCTGGCTTGGTTAGAACTACACAGAGCAGTGCCTTGTAATGTGCATTAGTATAGTGAAAATTCAGGATTTTGTAAACGGGACGTTTACTTGAAAGTTGACGGACCGTTACTCCAACATGTCTGCTGCTGCGCCGGACGTTGTGCTTTGAAATGAGGTTTTGAAAATAAAAATACAAAGGCTAAGATTGAGGATGAAACTTGTGCGTCATTTAAACTGACATCAGTTAGATGCGTGCTGTGTCTCCTATATAAGGAGGTCCTATGCTGTCTCAAAATTATCATTTTTGAGAACTCAGGAATAATACTATTAAATGGGTTTCTGAGTGTTTACGGACGATTAACTTGGCGTAAATGTTGTTGAGTATTCCACGAATTTTATCTTTATATAGCTAGAAGGTTGGTACCTAAGCGCCGTGTCACTTATCATACACAAGAAACCCAGCTAGTCTAATCCGGCGATAAATTTAGCCCGAGATAATTGTGTCGTGTTCTTCACGCATTCAGGCGAATAATCGCGCTATACGCGCTACGAGCGGCGCTGATAATTCTATTAATCGAACTGTTGGTGGTGCCGCATGCGCTCACTGCCGAGAGGACTGGGCCTCAGTTGCGCATGCTCCACTTGCTCACTGCGGACTGCTGCTCGCTTTGGAAGATGGATTAGAAAATGACCGGGATGTAAGCTTGCGCGCAGCCAAGGCGTCTCAGCGAAGCGAATAACATCTGCTGGCTGCTCGCGCAGCTAACGCGAGGCAAATAATCGCGCTAAACGGTCAAAGAGAGCGAGCGCGTCTAGTGCTCACCTGAAAACAACGCAAATAATCGCGACGCTAAGAACTTCCAAAATAACGCAGTTCATGATAAGGTCAGCGAGTTTTTTGTGGCGCAAAAAACGCGATCGCTGATCGCCGAATATTAGTGAGTATTATTGCGTTCAACACTTGCTACATGAATCTCGGTATTCGATCCGCGATGCAAAAACCGTGATTTGCATCCCGCTTATTCGCGCCAGGTGTGAACGCGCCTATTGCTAGACATTCTAAAAGCTGTATGAAGCATTGCAAGCATTGGTGTTTACAATGTGCAGCTACACGTATGTGTACTTTTAACAATGTTTGTTGGAGTAATGCCACAATTCCTTCTACAATTATAGTAATGCCGGGCGACACGTGTCACACACCCATGCACGACTTGAGAGACCAAATGACAATTCTTTGTGTAACGTCGAATAGAAACTGTTAAAATTAGTTATTACACATCCAAATCAAGGACACATTTGAGGCAGAAATTTGAAGGAAACCTTACTTGTGAATCTCGATTATCATTATACGTACAAATAGGGAAAGTAATTGCTAACATAATTTGTGTTGCATCCATGATACGGACGGGACTTTCGAGTCTGACATACCCCATAACAAATTGTGGGATCCAAATGTCAATAAGAAGCTTCCGCAGGGCGTTAATCTTTGTACATGTCAATACCTGAAACCATTTCTCGTCATCTAATCGATACGACATCTAGTTTATAGTGTTTAATGTGGCAGAGGCCACAATAACATGATATCTGGACGGGGACATCGTATCATTTTCCATGCAACTATTATTTAAAGATTTGCTTGAAAAAAAATAAACGGTCCGCGAAACGTTCACGATCTCTATACCAGAAATATTTGAGAGACAGCCAATCTTGGTCTCTTATTTTCAACTTTCTCAGATGCAATCTGACAACAACAAATCCCTGATGTACTTTCTGTGGAATAGTCTCAACTTTAAAACGTGTGAGTAGGGGTGTTGTGCCCAACACATGTGTAGATTTATTTTTTACATCAAGTTATGGACGTTAAAAACTTTGACAGACAATGCAGGCAGCTGATTGTTTTAACTGTTGATTTATTTGCATGGCTTAATCCATTCCCTTAGCACGAGAAAAAAGAGTAAGTGATCAGGAAGACTAAGACATCACGAGTTGATTGATATCTAATGATACTTTCTAAGGTATAATGGTAATTTGTGTGGGTTTAAATTTAGTGCCAAAGATGTAAGTGTTTTTTGACAGACAGGTACGTCCTGTGTCTACTAAATTCAAAAAGAAGATAAACATTAAAACAATAATAAAATTTAAGATTCTTTGTTGTTCACATCAAAACCAATTTAAGTGTCTTTCTAAGCTATATCTAATGCTAGGGGCACACGAGCGATTTTTATCGCCCGAGTCGTGGAGTGCGCTATACCGGCGGAGTTAAATTGACAGAGCGAATTTTAATCCGCGGCAGAGTCCAGCCGATCTACAAAGGGGTCAGCACGTACTCGATTTTAATCGCACCGACTCTCACGAAATGGGGCACACGTGACGTAGCGAATTTTGATAGCGTACGCGTACGCCACTCGACGTAACAGTTTAACATTCACATGATATCCAACACGTCCGATTTGTTACGAAAAATATCCGTATTCTGAGCAGGCGACAACAATACCAGGTCACGGCACACGAGCGATAAATAATCGCCCCGCGTAAATAATCGCCCGAAAATATCTAAACATTTTGGATACGGCGAGTGCGCGAAGTGCCTGATTGTAAATATTCGGCAGTCCGTCGACGGTGAACCGGCACACGAGCGATTTCTTCTTCGAAGCGATTCAAAATTCGCACGCTCGTCTGTAATGCGAATCAGGCGTGAATGACGGAAGGGAACGATCGGCGTGTTTTGCCCACTTATGACGGGTGCGATTAAAAATACCTTGTGTGCCCCTATTCATATAATGTATAGCATTTAATATGGAGGGAGAGTTAAAATTTTAAGGAATATTGTTATAATATCATTTAATAGCAATGACAAAAATGCACACGTCAACAAAAATGGACCACACGAGAAGACAATTGACAATTTCTGATTTCTAACTAAAAACATGTATAACAATTTGTATCCATGACAAATTCTGGGTCAAAACTTATTGTTTTTATCCTCAAGCAGCAGAGCTTCAATTGAAACGCTACTAACTACTTGCTATTCTTATTTGTTATAGAGACAGATGTATATGGACAATACACTATGTCCTCCCAAAAGAGTCACGGACGTGTATTCAATTATAACGTAGGTCAGAAGCACCGGTTATCGGTTGCACTCGTAGGGTTATCTACGGTTAAAATACAACAAAATAACCTTAATACATATACAGTTACGTGTCAATCATACGCTTGTTTACTGCTTATATATCAGTCTTCAGAAAAAACACTTGCCACCTGAGGCTAATATCATAACTAGCTGCTACCCGGCGATGCCCGGCACTACAGTGGAGATTTTTTAATGGGGTTACTACGTGCCTATTCGATACTTCATTTCATATTACTGCTGATAATTGGTGACATACTTGCTCATGTCGGTTTTATTCGGTTATTTCATGCGATTTAGTCTCTTAATTTTGAAGTCTAACTTGAAACTATAGTGTTGATGGCGAGCTTATGTAGAATTTGCTATGTTGTCAATAATTTAGTGATTGTACGTGTTCTTTGAGTGACTTTTTATCTCCTGCAGTGTATAGTCCGACCTAGATTTGCTGTTATGTAACATTTTCCTGTCTGCGCGAAATCTTGTTTTTTGTTTTTTCTGATCCTAGTTATTTAAACCTGCTTAAATTTATTGAGACAGGTTAATTATTATTTGTGCAAATTGTTTTTTGGACCTATACATTATTATTATTAATAAAATTATAATTCATTAAAACAATTGGGTCGTCATGTCATCATCTGATTGAGATAACCTTTCACGGCTTGACCTCTTACTGGTCTCAAGAAGACAGACCAGCGAAACAGATAGATCCTGGACGGATTTATACATTTGTAGGAGTGGAATGTCCCGATGACGAATTATAATCGAAAAAATCGATTCCTGATTATCAGCGTTTCAAATTCGATAATATACGACTATATGAAAACAAATAATTCGTATTTAATTTCAACAAAGAGTATTCACTACATTAAAAAATTAATATTATTAAACAACAAACTATATAAACTTATATTACCTAAATCTTCACAAACATGACATGTAATTGGTAGCAGAAAGAGAAGTTACTATTTTCAGTGTGCTAGTCCCAATGTAGGACAACCTTATTCTATAGAATTAATTCTAAATTGTTAACATTTAGG
Source organism: Priapulus caudatus (assembly GCF_000485595.1). NCBI lineage: Eukaryota > Metazoa > Priapulida > Priapulimorpha > Priapulimorphida > Priapulidae > Priapulus > Priapulus caudatus. The sequence goes on from NW_014578626.1 coordinate 11,808, forward strand.
TCTCTTGTCCCTGATATTTGAGTGCAGAGCGTCTTTTAGTGTACTTATTAGACATGGACAATATTTGAGTAACAGTGTCTTGTTTTGGTTGACACATATTATTATTAACTGTCATTATAACACAGATTTATCCTCTCTACCTAGCCGGTTTTTTTGAGATAAGAATTCTTCAGCCTCCGTATTTGTTTGTTACATTTGTGTTGGAGAGCGATAATCCATGTGGCAGGACTATTTAACCTCGGCTTACACCAGCCTACACTATTAGCAACACAACCAACTTACTTACTATAATAACGAACAATGTAATCTTGATCATGTTTTGTAAAACTTTTAATGTTTTAATAAAAGCCATTATAAACCATTTCCTCCTTTTTAAATTGATTATTTATAATAGCTAGTTATTAATAGGAACAGACATTGATAATACATACAGCAACCTTCAACAAGGAGTCTGTATATTACATAATTCATGAAAAAAGCATGCAATGATAATATTTTAATGCTATGTATAATTTGTATAATACCAAAAGTAACGATTAACTAAATCTCATGCTTATTATGTAAACGCGATTTAATCCGATTATAAACGATTATTCGATCGATTAAGGGAAACCGATAATCGATGTATGAAATCAGCCGATTCCCATCACTAATGTAGAGATAAATAACGAAAAATCGTACGAAATACTGACAGTATGGCCTGAGTGCCGTCGAGCGAACATAAATCAAGCGACTAGCAAGTTGAGCAATTTATACCAACTCTATTTTACTACAGTACATGTAAGTCCCCGGGTTATATTCAACGCACTTTGATTCTTCTTCTTCGAAGCTAGATATTGTTGAGTTTTTAATATATGAACTACACAAAAAATAAGTCGACTAATAACCACGAGTGTCATAGCATAAAATAGAGTCCTATAAATTGCAATTCCAACATGCAGTCCGAATGTGTATAGACGCAATGAATCGTGTCCGCATTGAATTAGTAGAGGTGTATATATAATTCAGCCAAGCTCCATTAATTATTATTATACCAACGACATTATTATTCATGACTACCTTATTTCTTAAATATATTAATAAATAATTTTTAATTTGTATTTAAACTTTTTACTAATTTTAATTTGACTTGAACCTACATTTGAATTTGTGTCGTATCTAGAGCCGCACAATTGTCCTGATTAAAGAATAATAATGTGGTGTTGGGGTGAGCTCTTACCGGGGGGGGGGGGGGGGGACTAGACAGAAGGACAGAACACAAAAACAGGCTCGTCCTTTATGTAAGAGATAACTAACCTCTATACTGAGTACACTATAACTCCATTATACATAGTCAAAATAATTAATAGTTTGGAAAGAAACATGACGTAAGTGCCTTATAACCTGTGTTTAAATGATATAAAAGCTAAGAATATTGAACGTTGATTATTTATTATTATTATTTACTATCTTTGTTATTATTTGAGCTTAACGACGAAATTAGTGTGTCCTCGAAGTGTTGTGTGTGTATATTTATTTAATTTAGGCGTGTTGCATCGGCGAATTTATTGTTATACGCTGTATGTGTGTGTGATCGTTGATGGCTTGGTTACTGCGAGTTGACTGGACGTCACCATGCTCTTTGTTTTATTGTTTACATTCTCAAGCCATGCCACGCCATAGAATTGGCATCGTTTTAGCATAAATTATTATACACATTTATTATTATTATTATAAACAATTATTATGTAACATTATAACGAACGTAGGTGCAGATACGTTGGAGCTCACACCATGATTCACATTATTTTACTCGTAAGCGCTGTTACTTCTCGAGCTTATTATTTATTAATTAAGCCTTCCATTTTGCGGGAGCCCCGTTTTCTATTATTATTTTAATTATTTTTCACATGTGCATTGACCTGTGTAAATCTATCTTTGCCATAGATGCTTGTGAAACATTGAACGAGAGATTCCTACTTTCTAATATAGCGTGAACCTTATGGTGCAGTGACTTGAACTCCGAAACGTGTATACTCACTAGGGATGGTCGCTAAAGGATTGGATAACGTGATATTTGTTATTACATTGAGTGAGCTTACACTAAAGCACGCTAGTTGTTAAACTCAAATGACATTTATCGTTCTACCCTGTCCTCCCTATTTTGGACGGCCTATTCTTAGGAATAGACGGCTTGAAATTGATATTTATGAGATGGAACTATGGTAAAACGCATTATAGGCCCAATTTTACAACCTCGCCTGCTGAAATATACACAATTTAATAACACGTTCTGTTATTCCTCATGCTACTTAACCCCTCATTTCTTTTTTCCTATATAATTATGTGTCAGTATTATTGAAAAATTAATTACGTTATTATTATTATTATTATTATTATTTTAATTATGTTAGAAGTAGATTAATCATTGAGTTATGCCATTATACATTTTAATGACAAACCTAATTATTCATTGATTTTTTATTATACAAAACTTGAGAAAATATCATGCATCATTTTAATGAGCTTGTAAGTGAAAGCACATTAATTAAAAATTAAATTTTATAACAATTTATTATTTTACAATATATAAATAAATTGTTTGTTTGTAAACCAACCCAGGCTTAACCCCATATATACGATAGGTCTTCACCGAATACATCTCTAACGGTTATTATTATTATTATTATTATTTACGTTATTCATTAGTATTAACGTTATATTATTATTAACGATTATTATTATTATTATTGTTATATTATTATTATTATTATTATTGATTATTATTATAACATTTATTATTTAGAACGATTATGGACATTATATCTACCACATACCATTATGTAGGTTAATTGATTAATTAATTGATATATTTTTGTTTATTATCTATTATTAATTATTTATGACATTATTAATTAAACATTATACATAATCTACCACGGGACAAAAAAGGGAGAAGATTTCACGAGGGAGTGACGTGAGGTAGGACCGATAGCGCGGTCGAGAGTCGCGGGAGTATGGCTTCACCTTGGTTATCTACCGCGGCACATTGCTGTCGCCAGCGGCAAGACGATTTGGGTCACGACGTCGGCAAGCTGGACAGGACGTTTGTGTGGGTGTGTGGCTTATGTGTGGCAGCAGGCCGTGTATTTACACACCAGCTGAATCTGGTCCACCAGTGTAGTGTGTGTGTGTGTGTGTGTTGTGCGTGGTGGCGTGTGGCGTTGGTGCGTGTGCGTGTGCACGGTTGGGGGGTGCGCCGTGGTTGGTCGTGCGCGTGTGCGTAAGAGTGCGTGTGCGTGTGCGTCCTGTGACGTGGGTGCGTGTGCGCGTGTGCGTATTGGGCGTGCGCGTCGTCGTGCGCCGGCGCGTGCGTGTACGTGTGTTTGTGTGTGCGTGCGTGCGTGCGTGTGAGTGTGCGTGTGTTTGTGTGTGCGTGCGTGCATGCGTGCGTGCGTGCGTGCGTGCGTGTGAGTGTGCGGACGTAATTAAATTAAATATTCACGCGAGGGAAAACATGATAATATTAGAGGAGTCGTATCTATTTTAGGTTCTCCGTTTCTCTCATATCTCTCTCACAGCCTTCTCTCTGTATCTCTCTCTATCTGTATCTCTCTCGCTCTCGCTTTCTCTCTCTATCTCCCTCTCTATCTCTCTCCACATCCCTGTGCGGTAACACGCACACGCGCAGCGCCGTCTGCCGGCGTGCTAACTTCATCGCCCGTCTCGCCATTGCCTTATCTCTCCTCGTCGCAATTGGTTCTATGTAAGCGGCCATGTTGTGTCGCATGTTATGTTTGAACATTGACGATCTTCGTTGATACAACATGGTCGATCTTTGACACAACATGTCCGATCGCTGACACAACATGGCCAAGCTTTCACATAACATGGCCGATCTTTGACACAACATGGCCGATCATTGACGCAACATTGCCAAGCTTTGACATAACATAGCCGATCGTTGACACAACATTGTCGATCTTTGACACAACATAGCCGAGCATCGACACAACATGGCCGATCTTTGACACAATATGGTCGATCGTTGACACAACATGGTCGAACATAGACACAACATGGTCGATCGTTGACACAACATGGTCGAACATAGACACAACATAGTCGATCGTTGACACAACATGGTCGAACATAGACACAACATGGTCGATCGTTGACACAACATGGTCGAACATAGACACAACATGGCCGATCTTTGACACAACATGGTCGATCGTTATGGCGGGACAAATGCGGACAAATCGGACTATCAGTGACAAATGCGGCGCGTATCGGAAATTGATCGAGGAAAACTCAAATCGCAGCAAGATCCGCGGAAATCTTAAAGAGCACTCGCTCGATCGTTACAAACATCGCCTCTCAGCTGTTAGCTGCCACAACAAGCATCGTGTCTCTCGAAAACA
>NW_014578626.1:18913-24699 GCF_000485595.1 Priapulus caudatus
CGAGAGAGAGAGAGAGAGAGAGAGAGAGAAAGCGAGAGAGAGAGAGAGAGAGAGAGAGAGAAAGCGAGAGAGAGAGAGAGTCAATGATCGCGATCACTGGTGGGCACCGCACACGCATGCGCGGTCGTGCCCGCCAACCCCCTTACGTGTCGCTCATAAGTCCTCCACCGCCGCCATCTCGCCGCGTCATTAGCAATTAACAATTCCGTAAACCCACGTCATATATAATTGCCTCCCCCCACCGACCCCGACCTAGCTTCGCTTTAGAATGCACGCTTGCGTCATTACACATACACAGCTAACAGAAGTAGGCTATTTCTGTGGTGATTGGTGGCGCCGCGAAATGCGAATCGGTATGGTAGCGATTAGAGTATATGGAACACGATGGAAACGAATAAATGCAGTGATCGATTGATTAAGAGAAATTATGATAGGCCTATATGTGGGGCAGCAGCCCTACTATATATATAGGCGTGTACATACGCGTATATACATATATACGCGTACTATACATACGCGTGCGTGCGTTCAATCCAACAGTCGTACGCGCATATGTGTGCGCAATATCAGGAGTTAATAATGACAAATTAATTTTGTCATTATTAACTCCTGGTCATATTAGGCTAGTAATGTATTACTACTAATATTAAAGATGAGCTGTTTTGTCGGCGCTTACATAGTTGCCACCTACTGGTTAGACTGGATCCAGGTGTCGTTGTTTCTACGCAGGGGAAGAACGAGAAGCGAGTCTAGTAGCAGTCTATTCGCTGTTGTCACAGGGGATGCTCTGATTGGTGGAATATTGGATCTAATTAGTGCAAAGGTTAATGTGTCTATCTGTTTACTGATGCGATTCAGGATGCGTCACCTTTAATGATCGTAATAATATAATGAACAGACGAATATTGGGTGTGTAGACACGCCCAATATGCATATACCCACGTTATAATTAGTGTAGAATCACACGCACACACCACACACGCACACGCACGCACACACATCATGCAAAAATCTCCACTAACGGAGCCGAAACAATACTTGTCCTGCTCGCTACCACGGCGATTTTCTACGCCTTTTCGGCCTTGAATTTCGGCCTCGAAATCCTGTAAACCAGTTCCCTTTCTCAAGACGCGAGTTAGCGTTTTGAGGTGCGCTAAGCCAACGGCGACAGGGAAGGGATGAGAGAGTAGGAGAGGAGAGGACGGAGAGAGGGGACGGAAGGGGAGGAGCTGGACGCGAAATCTAGTTTCTTTGAATCCGTAAGCCGGCGGCTGCGCCCCGTTGATGGCCGGCATGGCGTCACCCAGCTGAATGTAGAATGAAGGCTTCAATATCAACAGCGCTCGACAGGGCGGCGCTGGTGTTAAAGTATTCGCCTCGTCCCGTCAGGGAGATATTGGCGAGAGAGGAGAGAGAGGGACAGCGTGAGGAAGGGAGGGAAAGAGAGAGAGAGAGAGGAATAAGAGGCAAGCGAAGAGAGAAGAGAGAGAGAGAGAGAGAAGAGAGAGTGAGCGAGAAGAGAGAGAGAGAGAGAGAGAAGAGAGAGAGAGAGAGAGAGAAAAGAGCAGAGAGAGAAGCGAGAGAGGAAGAGAGAGAAAAGATAGAGAGAGAGCGAGAGAGAAGAGAGAGAGAAAGAACGAGAGAGCAACAGAGAGAGAAAAGAGAGTAGGAGAGAGAAGAGAGAGAGAGAGAGAGAGAGAGGGAGAGAGAGAGGAGAGAGAGAATAAAGCAAGAGCAAGAGAGAAAGAGAAAGAGAGAGAGAGAGAGCGAGACAGAAAGAGAGAGAGAGAGAGAGAGAGAGAGAGAGAGAGAGAGAGGAGAGAAAGAAGGCGAGACAGAAAGAGAGAGAGAGAAAGAGAGAGAGAGAGCGCGGCGAGAGAGAGAGAGAGAGAGAGAAGAGAGAGAGAGAGAGGCGAAGAGAGAGAGAGAGCGAGAGAGAGGAAAAGAGAGAGAGAGAAGGGGAGAGAGGGAGAGAGAAAGAAAGAGAGAGCGATAGTGAAGCACCGACCAGAGACTTCTTCTCTCGGGACGTAACCCCGCAGTTAATATAAACAATACTATGAGAGCTTCACTAATCACTGGAAAATATTCAGTACTGCTGCGAACTAAAAGGTCGACACATTATTCCCGAGGCCCCGCACGCGTAAATTCACGCACGCACGCACGCACGCACGCACGCACGCACAGCGCAGCGCACGCACAGCGCGCTGCGATGGCCGTAGCAGGACGCCTGCCGTATCTCCTCGTCGCGTGTTCTCCTCGTTCTATCGACTTCTTTTCATAAATGCGAGAAAAACGCGCGCGACTTCCAACAATCTAATTTGCATTAAGCTCGTCCTAACATAATAATTCAACGCCGAACGCGTGAGAGGGCAGGGGTCTCAGCAATGCTCAACGTCGACCAAACACGGCTTTCCCGCAGTCCGCAAGGCTGGCTTACTCTGCATCGCATATTCTTGACACGACTGCACCTTGTGCTCTGATAATAGACTTAATGTCACATTAGGCGGCCGCAGGAGCCGCCGCGAGCAAAGCGCGTAGGTGGCGCCTTTGTTGACGACCACGTTCGAGCGATCGCGTGACGTCACGCGCTAGCTGGCTTGGCAATGTATCGTGCACGTGGCCGCGGGAAGCGTGTTATAATATATATATATATCTATAATATATAGGTATATATATATAATAATAATATAGAGAGAGAAAGAGAGAGAGAGAAAGAGAGAGAAGAGCGAGAGAAAGCGGGCGAGAAAGAGAGAGAGAGTAGACAGACAGTGAGAGAGAGAGACAGACGAGCAGACAGAGACAGAGAGAGAAAGAAAGAGAGAGAGAGAGAGAGAGAGAGCGAGACAAGGAGGGAAGACGGCGGATGCGGGACAAATGACGGTACAGGACGCAGGAGAGGACGGACAAAAAAGGAGGGGGGGAGGGGGGGGGGGGAGAAGGGGGGGGGGGGGGCAGGGAGGGGGGAGGAGGGGGAGAGGGCGGGGAGGAGCGCGAGAGAGCGAGAGAGAGAGAGAGAGAGGCGGCCAGAGAGAGAGAGAGAGAGGCGAGAGAGAGAGCGATGAGAAAGGGGGAGACACACGCAGAGAAAGACAGAGAGCGAGAGCACGACAGCGAGAGAGATGGAGAAAGGTAGACAGAGGAAGAGAGAGAGAGAGAGAGAGAGAGAGAGAGAGAGAGAGAGAGAGAAGGGAGAGGAAGAGAGAAGAGAGGAGAGAGAGAGAGAGAGAGGAGAGAGGCGGGAGAGAGGAAGAGACGAGAGAGAGAGAGTTCGTTCCCGGTGAGGCGGCGGGCTATATCATTGTTCTACTATCGCATGCGGATGCGTGGCAATGACAAGCTGGTGCGGCCGGGACTCAGCTTGTCAGTTCGGTCACTCACGACATGAGGTCACTTCTCGTTAAACTCTAATTATGCGTGTCCATGCCGCTCTCTCTCTCTCTCTCGTCTCTCTCTCTCTCTCTCTCTCTCTCCTCTCTCTCTCTCTCCTCTCTGCTCTCTCTCTCCTCTCTCTTCCCGCCTCTCGTCGCCTGCTCCTCACCTGCTCTCTCTCCTCATCTCCTCGTCTCTCTCTCTCGTCTCTCTCTGGCTCTCTCTCTCGTCTCCTTTCTCTCTAATGCTCCCTGCTCGGCACTTTTCTCTCTCTCTGCTCTACATTACTCAAACACACACAGCAGCCGCGCACAGCACACACCACACAACACACCACACACACAACACACACACACACACACACAGCACCTCTCCCTCCCTGCACGACACACACACACACGCACGCACACATCGCACGCAGGCACCTGCATCGCACAGCACGCACGCGTGCACGCACGCACGCTGCACGCACGCACGCCACGCACAGGCACCGTGTATATGAGCCCGCAGCTGCGATGTTCAGCGGCAACGTGACGTCATTAATCTCGGCTTATCCGTCGGACTGGCCGTGAATGAAGCTGCACGCCGTGCGCGGTTGAAGCCCGCGTGCAAATTAAACAGGTGAGCAGGCAGGGCAGCAGGCAGCAACAAAGCAGGAGGAGGGAGCAGTAGCAGCAGCAGCACCATCAGCCACTAAGGCAGTAGGCAAAGCAGGCAGGCAGTACAACAGGCAGGAACCAACAACGAGGAGGAGCAGTAGGCAGGGCAGCACCGGCACGCGTCAAGCACTAGCAGTAGCAACAGCAGGCAGTAGCGCAACAGCACTAGGGCAGCTAGGCACAGCAGGGCAGTAGCACTATCACCACTAGCAGTAAGCACAGCAGCAGTAGCACTATGCACCTACATAGCAGTAAGCACAGCAGGCAGTAGGGCACAGCAGCAGCTAGGCAAGCAGCAGCAGTAGCCAGCAGCAGCAGCACCATCACAGCAAGTAGCCGTAGGCAACGCAGCAGTGGCAGGCAGCAGCAGGCAGCAGGCAGCGGCGGCGGGTAGGCAGTATCGCGGGAGCAGTAGGGCCGCAGCAGCAGGCAGTAGCAGCGCAGGGCAGTTGTCGGCAGCCAGTAGTAGTAGTTAGGCAGTAGTGAGAGGCAGTAAGCAGTAGGGCAGTAGGCAAGTGGCAGTGCAGTGGCGTGGCCACGTTAGTCAGTTAGACTAGTAGTCAGTAGTAGTAGTAGCAGTAGTAGTGAGTAAGTAGTAGTAAGTAGTAGTAGTAAGTAGTAGTAAGTAGCAGTAAGCAGTAGCAGTAGCAGTAGCAGTAGGCAGTGGCAGTGGGCAGTGGCACTGGACCACCGTAGTAGTAGTAAGTAGTAGTAGTAAAGTGAGTAGTAAGTGAGCAAGTAGGCAGGTAGGCGTAGCAGTAAGCAGTAGCAGTAGCAGTAGCAGTAGGCATAGCAGGTAGCAGCTAGCAGTCAGCAAGTAGCAGGCAAGTAGGCAGCAGCCAGCAGCAGCCGAGCGTCAACGGCGGCGGCGACAGGAGAGGAAGACAGCACACCGCGCACCCACCACCACACGAAATAATAGCGTTCACGTGAGCGAGGTGAGATCGAATCCGACACGCTGATGCGTGAGCGAGCTAATGAACTATCTCTGATCGTACGAGTCGATGCGCGTTATTAGGCGACCAGTTAATCGATCGACCACGCGTCTATAACTACCATCGCTATAGATATCACCGCATCGCGTGCGTGCGTGCGTACATGCGTACATTCGTACCATGCGTACATGCGTGCGCTGGCGTACATGACGTACCATGCGTACATGCGCTGCGTGCGTAACATGCTGTACATGCCGTACATGCGTACATAGCGTTCATGCGTACATGCGTACATGCGTACATGCGTTCATGCGTACGGGCGGGCAACCGGCGACTACAGCATTAATTACATTATGATATATTAATGATTATACTTTATATATTCATGATCTACACGTATCAACATACATAATACATCGTTTCGCTGCTAGAACACTGGCCGACGCACCCATACAATCGCTAACACCATACCAACGCATGACGATATTACAGCGTTTCGCACGCACGGTTAAGTCTATGTCATCAGCTCTCACTGAGAGAAAATGCGTGTGTGTTTCTATCCATGTGTGATGTGTGCTGTAGGAAGGGGGAGTGTGTGATGTGTGCTGTGGTGTGTGTGTGTGTGTGTGTGTGTGTGTGTGGTGTGTGTGTGTGTGTGTTGGTGTGGTGTGGGTGTTGGTGTGTGTGTGTTGTGTGTGTGTGTGTGTCGTGTGTGTGTGTGTGTGTGTGTGTGTGTGTGTGTGTGCTGTGCTGTGTGTGTGTGTGTAGTTAATGGGTGTGTGTGTGTATGTGTTGTGTGTGTATATATGCACGCGCGGTC
>NW_014578626.1:24724-30362 GCF_000485595.1 Priapulus caudatus
TCCTTCTCTCATTTCTCTTTTCTTTTTCTTTCTGTCTGTCTGTCTCTCTCTCTTTCTCTTCTCTCTCTTTCTCTGCTCGTCTCTCTCTCTTCTCTCTTTCTCTTTCTCTCTCTCTCTCTCTCCTCTCTCTCTTTCTCTTTTCGCTCTTTCTCTCTGCTCTCTCTTTTCTCGGCTCTCTCTCTCTATCGTTTCTCTCTGGCTCTTTTCTCTCGGCTCTCTCTCGTCTCCACTCACTCTCTCGGCGGCTCTCTCTCTCTCTCCCTCCCTTCTCTCTCTCTCTCTCTCTCTCTCGCTTCTCCTCTATTTCTCTCTCTCTCTCTCTCTCTCTCTCCTCGCTCTCGCTTCTCTCTCTCTCTCTTCTCTCGCTCTCTCTCTCTTCTCTTTCTCTCTGCTTCTCATCATTGCTCTCTCTCTCTCTCTTGCTCACTTCTCTCTTCTTCCTCGTCTTGTCTCTCTCTCTCGCTCTATTTCCTCTATATCTTCTCTGCGTCGCTATTTCTCTGCTGTCGCGGCACCGTCAGCTTCATCACAGCTGTACATCATGTCCCGTGACTGCTTGCAACTCATCGGTGCCTGAGGCTATACGCGCACTCTCAGTACGAGTCACGCTAATTCTACGTTAATGTCGATTATTATGCTCGAGCGAGCGTTGCCTTCAATGTGCGCGTACGTCATAGTCTACAGGCGTTGCGTCTGTGCATCTGTACGTCATGTCTACGGCGTTGCCACGTTATGTGCATGTTACGTCATGTCTACAGCGTTGCCCATTATGTGCTGTACGTCATCTCTACAGCGGTTGCCCAGTTCTGTGCGCGTCTGTATGTCTCGACGTTGCCACGTTATGTTGCGTGTACGTCATGTTACGCGATTGGCCCGGTTATGTGCTGTTGTCATGCCTACAGCGGTTGCCACTACGTGTGCGTGTAAGTCACGGTATTTCGCGTTGCCGGTTATGTGCAGTGTACGTCATGTTCTCAGCGTTGCAGCTACGTTTGTGCGTTTGTACAGTACGTAATACGCGTGCACGTTATGATGCATGTAACTGTCATGTCTACGCTGTTGCACGTGTATGTGGCGTACGGCATGTTACAGCCCGTTTGCCATTATGTGCTGTACGTCATTGTCTACAGCGGTGCCACGTTATGTGAGTAGTCTATGTTCGTACAGACGTTGCACGTTATGTGCGCATCGTAATATTTACGCCGTTGCCACGTTATGTGCCGCGTACGTATGTCTACAGCGTCTTGCACGTTATTGTTCGCGGTACGGTCAGCTCATATCCAGCCGTTCTGCCTGGTTTATTGCGGCGTACGTCCTGCCTACGCGTTCCACTGTGTGGTGCGTGTACGTCACGTAGATACGGTATGCCAGTTATGAGGCGTACGGTCATCGTATACAGCGCTTGCCATCGTTATGGGCACGTACGTCAGTTACAGGCGTTTGCCACGTTATGTGCGCTGTACGTCGCTAGCTACCGCGTTGCCACGTTATGTGCGCGGTACGTTCCATGTTATACAGCAAGGAACGAGCCGCACGACGTTGTAGTCGTCGTTTCTAAAACCCGTACATGATGTTTATATCTATGTGAGGGTAGCCTCTGTCACTGGGGACAGTTCCGTGCAACAGTCCCTGACTCAATGCGCTAGCCCAGCCAGCCAGTTAACGTCTTTCCTCTTCATCTCTCTCTCTCTCTCTCTCTCTCTCTCTCTCTCTCTTTGCTACGCGCGCGGCCTCTTCTGTTTCTCTTCTTTCTCGCGCGCTCTATCTCTCTCTCTCTCCTCTCTCTCTCTCTGCTTTGCTCGCGCGTCTCTCATCTCTCTCTCTCTCTCTCTCTTTCTTTCTCCATTCTTCTTTCTCTCTCTCTGCTCTCTCTCTCTCTGAATGTTGTGGTTGGGTGTGTGGTGTGTTGTGTGTGTGTGTGTGTGTGTCGTGTTGTGTGTGTGTGTGATGTGGTACGTTGTGTGTGTGTGTGTGTTCTTCTCGTGCTATTTGGCTTTAGCAATGATGGTGAGCGCGTTCCACTGGACGTGCTGCCGCATTAGGCAGTGATGATGGATAGATGTGTTAAATTATTACTGTGGCGTCTACGTGTGCTGTGTGTGCTGTTGTGATGTGTGTGTTGTGTGTGTGCGTGGTGCGTACGTGCGTGTGCGTGTGCGGGTGAGTGTGAGTGGTGCAGTTGCGCTGTGGTGGTGCGTGTGCGTGTGCCGGTGTCGCGTGCGGCGTGTGGCGTGCGAACGTCTGTGCGGGTGTCGGTCGTGGTGTCGCGTGTGCCGTGTCGTCGGGTGCGCGGCGCGGGTGGGTGTGTGCGTGCTGTGCTTGTGCGTGTACGTGTGGTGGTGTGAGGTGACATGTGTGTGCGTGCGTCGTTGTGTGTGCATGTGGTTGTGCAGCCAGCGCGCGCGCGTGTGTGTCGTGTGTGTGTTGTGTGTACCTAATCGTGTGCGTGAGGATTACGTGTGTATTGACTTCAAAGCTTTTTTAGGATTAGAGTCTTTAACGAGTAGCTGTAAACTAATAGTGTCACCCTGATATTTTGTTATGTGATAGATGAGAATAAAGAGATGACACGCGGACGCGGCCGGAAGATGATAAGAGGGAGAGAGAAGGATGAGAGATTAGGGAGAGGGAGGATATTGGTGTGTCGAGAGGTGCGAGAGTGAGGACGCGAGGGGAGATTGGGACGAGAGAGCGGAAGCGACGGCGGATCGAAGAAGAGGAGAGCGAGCCGAGGAAGAGAAGCAGGGCGACGCGAGGAGGTTTAGAGCGACCGGAGGAGGAGAGGCGCGACGATCGAGAGAGGGGCATGCAGGGGAAGAGGGGAGAGCCCAGAAGAGATAAAAAATAGAGGAGATATCCCGGCACATAAGCGGCGAGGTACAGATAAATTTCACGACTGAAGCTGGCCGAACCGTTAACCCCCCCTACACCTCTTGCCGCGCCGCCGCCTCCGTGTACCACGCCGCGGCTGCTGGGGCTGCGCAAAGAGTTGGTATATGTTACCGTCAGATAAATCCCCCTCGCAGAATCCCTCATTCATCTCCTAACGAGGCGAATCTATCTGTCGCTGCTCGCTACTCACGGCGATTTTCTGTCCCGCCTTTCTCGGCTTTGATTATTTTCTGGCTCGGAATCCTCTAAACACTCAGAGACGCGGTTAGCGTTATTGAGGTCCCTAAGCCAACGCGCCGTGGAAGGGCGCATTGGCGGCGGAGAGCGGAGAGCGGAGAGGAGGGGAAGGTAGGGGAGCGGCCTGTCCCTCTCTTGCCGCGAGAGAGAGAGAGAGAGAGAGAGAGAGAGAGAGAGAGAGAGAGAGAGAGAGAGAGAGACAGACAGACAGAGAGGGAGAGAGAGTGCGCGCGCAGAAGAAAGATATATATAAGTTGTTCGCCAAAGATCGGATTCTCTGTGATCACTACTGCGGCCACGTTGAGAGCATTCCCCCCTTCTCACTCTATCAATCTTTTATTATCACAGACATATGAATAGAAAGCATACTTACTTTCTTTTCGCTTGCCGCGCCCCTCTCACTTTCTTTTTTCTTCTTATGCTGTTCTTCTTTCCCTCTCTCCCCCGTTCTCTATCACTTTCTCTCGTTCCACTTTTCTTGCTTTCTCCCCCGTCTCTTTGGCATTCTTACCACTCTCTTCACACCTTCTCGTCTCCTTCCTCTTCTCCTGTGCATCTCTGCATTTCTCTGCCACTCTCTTCCCCGCATCTCTTTATTCAGCTTCATTTTTAATCACGATAATTGTACGACATCGTATCGTGTTGAACGAAAGGTCGAGCTTTAATATTTACACTCTGAACGAATTTCTAACGTTAGTGCTTGTTTCGACTTTTCGTCTATCGCAGCCTTATACATATTTCAAAAGAGTACTGCAGCGAGTGAGTGTGTTACGACTAGCCGTACACGTTCATTGTTTTCACGCGGTTACGAATTTATAAAGTCACGCATCGAAACGCGCAAGGTAAATGTGTGCGTGTGTGCGTTGTTAATTGAAAAGCTTGCTTTGCTAGCCTAGCTGAGTGCACAGTGTGAACGATTTCAAGCAGAATCAATGCTTTCGGAGAATTAATCGTTTATAATTGTTACGAATTATGATCGGAACGGTGGAGTACAACGCTTGTAATCGTATACACGTGTTTTGTTGTCATTGTTGCTACTGTTGTTGTTGTTATTGTTGTTGTTGTTGTTGTTGTTGTTGTTGTTGTTGTCGTCGTCGTTCTTTTTCTTGTTCTTGGTATTGTTCTTGTTGCTACTGCTGTTGCTGTTGTTTGTAGTGTAATTGTTATTATTACTATTATTGCTATTATTATTATTGTTATTGTTGTTGTTGCTATTGCTACTGCTGCTGCTACTGTTGCTGCTGCTACTGCTACTGCTGCTACTGTTGCTGCTGCTGCTGCTGCTGCTACTGTTGCTGCTGCTACTGTTGCTGCTGCTGCTACTGTTGCTGCTATTGTTGCTGTTGTTGCTGCTGCTACTGCTGCGAATGTCGCTGCTGTCTTCCTATGACTAGGCTCCTGTGTTCTTTAGTCGCGTCGTGTGGTCGCAGACTGTGGTGAAAATACAATTTTACGAATCCACGTAACATTTACGACCGCAGTATAGACAATGAAACCCGCTTGCCGAGTGCGTTTACGTGCGCTCGAGCATCCACGCTCGCTGTACGTGGCCGCTCTAGAGAAAATGTCCACGCAAAATAACTTTCATTATGCATGACGCTTTCAGATGCAAGAGCTTTCAGAGCGCTAGCACGAAAGTCATCTTGAAAACCGCACATGACTTAAACATGCATGCGTGCGTGTGCGTGTGGGTGTGCGTGTGGGAGTGTGTGTGTGTGTGTGCGCGCGCGCGTGCGTGCGTGCTTGCGTGCGTGCGTGCGTGCGTGCTTACGTGCGTGCGTGCGTGCGTGCGTGCGTGTGTGTGTGCGTGCGTGCGTGCGTGCGTGCGTGCGTGCGTGTGTGTGTGTGCGCGCGCGCGCGTGTCACTGTGTATGTGCGTGCGTATATGCTGGCATGAAGGCACCGCCGGTATGGATCGTAGAGCAACTCTTACTCGCGCAGTAAAGTTCATAACGCGAGTTGCAGCAACATTGCCACAGTGCGCTCGCATCCATAGCCACAGCTGCCACAGACGTCGATTCTAATTAGATAATGGTGATGGCGCAGAGCCTGAAATGACCGTACAAGAAGTTTCACTACCTTCAACAGCTATCTAACTACAGCACCTCGATTTAGTGGAAAATGTAAACGAAGAACGCTCTGATATATTAGTATAAAATATCCGCGACGTATATTAGTTGCAGTATCACCAGCATCATCATTGTCATCATCATCGTCGTCATCATCGTCGTTGTCGTCGTCGTCATCATCATCATCAACATCATCATCATTTTCTATTTCTTCATCTTCTTATTATTATTCCTCCTACGCTTCATCATCATTATCATCTTCTTTTTCGTCTTCTTCTTTTTCGTCTTCTTCTTTTTCTTCTTCTTCTTCTTCTTCTTTGTCTTCTTTGTTTTGTTCTTCTTCTTCTTCTTCTTCTTCTTCTTCTTCTTCTTCTTCGTCTTCGTCTTCGTCGTCTTCTTCTTGTTGTTGTTGTTTTTCTTCTTCTTCGTCGTCGTCGTCT
>NW_014578626.1:35679-41996 GCF_000485595.1 Priapulus caudatus
GACACATGTCTTAGCTATACTCTCTGTGAATATTGAGTTTATTGACGCGCGATTAGTCAATATATTAGCAAATATATGCGTACCGTAATCTCCCGTACCGGCCTGAATATAGACACTCCCCACTGCATGCAGTTTGGAGATGGCCAACATTCGCAGCAGCAGATGCCGCGCATGCGCGTTCTACTGCGGAACAAGTCTCGCGAGAGAAGAGGAGACGTCGGCGACTAGTGGAGAGCGATATCTGATTCCGGCCGCATCGGCTAATTAGCGCTAATTAGAGTGTAATAAACTTATAATTAATCACCGCGTACGCATAAGCAGCCATAAAACACCAGCCTCACCGACCCGGCCCCGGCAGCGAGTTCCGGACCCACCATAGATAGTGTTTTGTAATATATGGTGCGTATATATATGGTTGGATTATGATTAGTGTTGGGGTTCGGGTACGGGTTAAGGTTAGGGTTAGGTATAGGCGGTATTCATTTCACATTGTTGCTTCGAGGAAGTCGAGTGAATGGAGTGCGCTGATTGGCTGTGGTCCGGAACTCAAGTGGGAAAAAAATTTTCGCCTCCCGACACCGATGTTTTCGCTTTCTGTGGATCATGACGCACGATGTCTGTTTTGACGCACGAGGAATACTTTTTTTTGGGATCTAGTCGTCTCGAAGACTCTTCTTTTATTCGATTGTTAACGCGCGATGATGTACCGATAATCCGCAATGAGCATGTTCCGTGCACGTTGGAATTCTTGCGTCGTCGGTGATAAATTCTTTAGAAACGCGCCGGATATAAAAAATTTAAATTCGCGGATGAATTATTGATTTGCTTACTATTAGATTATTCCCAACATTAACGGGTAAATGTTTCGTTGCTGCTGCTGCTGCTGCTGCTGCTGCTGCAGCGTGTAGTATAGATCGACATGGCAATGCATGTCTTACGAGATTGGCACTGCAGTGTAAACTGATTTGTCATGGGGATTCGAGGCATGGGTCGGTATGCGTGAAGGGTACCCGCGGTCACGTGATGCGAGACGATGATGCTGATGAAGCTGATGCTGATGAAGATGGACAGCGATGATGCAGTAGTTGAAGTTGCATCATCATATCGACGTTGATTCCTCTGTGCAGCTGATGTTGCTACTGCTGCTGCTGCTGCTACTGCTGCTACTGCTGCTACTGCTGCTACTGCTGCTGCTGCTGCTGGGGTGGTGGGGTGGTGTTGGTGGTGTTGATGGTGGTGATGGTGGTGGTGGTGATGGTGGTGGTGGTGGTGATGGTGGTGGTGGTGGATGTTGCTGCTATATTGCTGCTGCTGCTACTACTACTCTTACTTCTGTACACACGCTGTACTTACTTATGCACACACGTATATGCAGCTCTGGGAATATCCATCTCTAATTTGTGGACATCGTCTACTGTATAAACACCCTTCTCCATATTCGCGGTGGAGGGCGCGACAGCAGAGAGCACCGAACATAGAGGGCGTGTTTGCTGCATATATAACAGTCATCATCGGTGGGAGGGGTGGCGCCGGCGTGCATGCGTTTAGCGTTTAGTGTGCGATGCACGCGCTGTGCATCGTATTCAGCACCATCATTCGTTCGTTCGTTTGTTAGTTGGTTCATTTGCTGTTCGCTCGTTTTTTCGTTCGTTCGTTCGTTCGTTCGTTTGTTAGTTCGTTCGTTTTTTTTTTGTTCATGGGTTTCTTCGCCCGAATTTCTGACATTGTCTAAAACCTGCATCCTTTGGGATATATATATATATATATATATATATATATATATATGTATATATAATTATATACTCTGCAACGGGCAGAATTTTAACTAGCAATGAAACATCGCGAGCGCACACGAACACAGACTGCGTGATTGCTTTACCATCTCACGATTTTGCGATCCACCTTGCTGCCGGCCTCGCACCGCCATCCGCTGGGACCTTGCTTATAGGTCAGTCCCTCCTCGCTTCAACGCAGCAGCATCAGTACCACCACCAATACAGCAGCAGCAGTAGGTGCAGTAGCAGTAGTAGTAGTAGCAGCAGCAACAACAACAACAACAACAGCGGCAGCAGCAGCAGCAGCAGTAGCAGCAGCGGCAGCGGCAGTAGCAGCAGCAGCAGTAGCAGTATAGTAGTGGTAGTAGTAATAGTAGTAGCAGCAGCATCACCACCATAACCACCACCAGCAGCAACAGCAGCAACAGTAGCACCACCACCACCACCACCACCACCAGCAGCAGCAGCAGCAGAGCCCTGCTAGTAGAGCCTGAAATCGTGTAAAAAGCATCAATCAGACTAAAAAAACATCGATGACGCGAAAAAAGCAACGCCATCTTCGTCGTAACTATACCTCTTCGTAACTATACCATCTTCGTCGTATACCTCCCACTTTTACGAACAACAACAACTACACTGTGCGCGCGCATCAACCCCCCCCCCTTCCTCCCGCCACCAGCGCACAGAGCTGCGCATGCGCCGTGCCGCATCGTCTGCGCTCTCGCACTTCCCAGATGATTCAATTATTTTAGCCCACCGGGATTTCCTCTCTTCTTGTTTACTCTCATCAGTAACTCTAACTCATCAGTTTACTCTCAACAGTAGCGGTGAACCGCATCAGCGGGAGCTGCAGCATGCAGCAGCGAACCGATGATTGGCCGGAGCACGAGTCGCGGTCCGCGCGTGTTTTTCTCCTAGTCGTTACTAGTCATGGGCAGACGAGCTTTTTCATGTTTTTCTTCGTGAGATTACTACTCACAATCCTTGCTGATTTTTTTAGTCGCGAGCCGTTGTCAGATGCAGCGTGTCGTGGCTTGTATATTATTAGCGTGATGCGATGACTACGTTTTCAGATGCAGCGTTTCGTGGCTTGTGTAACGTGATGCGATTACTACGTTATCGTGGTTCTATGTTCTGTCCAAGCATGATGATCATTCTGCTAATTACTGCTAGTACAAGAACGGTAGGTGTCAGCACTATCTAATAGTTCTGACACCTAACCAATGTATGATTGGGTTGAGTATAAATACCAAGCATGCGTACCTCCCCTTCCTGCCCGATCGTACCACTGATTCACCCTATATATCCACGACCACCTGCAGTGATATCCGAAATATATATATATATCAGGGGTTAATAATGACAATTTATGTGTGTGTGTGTACATATTATATATATCATAATTACGTGTAATTATACCTTATATATCGCATTGATCGGGCGCTCTGTTCTCGCCGCTTTACGACCGTTCTATTGCTCTCGGTAGCGCCACCTATAGCCTGCGTGACCTTTGGGGTAGCCATTAATTCTCACGACCAATGCGCGTGTATTTGTTTGTGAGTGTGGGGGGATGCGTGGGTGTGAGTGTGCGTGGGTGTGAGTGTGCGTGTGTGTGTGCATGGGTGTGCATGAGTGTGAGTGTGCGCGCGCGTGTGTGTGTGCGTGGGTGTGAGTGTGTGCGCGCATGCTTGCGTGTGCATGTGCGTGGGCATGTGTGTATGTGTGCGCGCGCGCGCGTGGGCGCGTGGGTGTGTGTACACACCCTGTCCTGAGAGCGAGGGGTTGACAGTCCGTGTATTTACACTGCATCCGTTCGAGAGAAATTGCTACTTTGTTATACGGTGTGCACTGTGGCACACGTATTTGCTCTTGGCGAACATATCGCATAGACTACAGAGTAAATCAATGCCCACGTTTGCATGGGGACAGCTGAATACTGAAGCATCGAGACCGCCGGACGGCGAACATGTACACGAAAGGAACAAGAAATGACGGATCAACGAGGATTAGAAAGAATAATATCGAACAATTTACGACGCGCTAAGGTTAATGGGGGGGGGGAGAGTTCAATGTCATATAAAGGTTAGTCTGGGTGTTCAAAGACATGGAAAGGTTAGTATAAGAGACTCAAGGACATTGGACGGTCAGTATAAATGGACCAAGGACGTGGTAAGGTCAGTATGAGTGGCCATTTAGGGATATTAATATTGGAAGGTTAGTAGGGATAGATCAATGATATAGGAAGGTTAGTAAGGATTACCAATGGCGCGGGGAGGTCAGTTTGGATGATCCAAGGACATGGGAAGGTCAGTAGGGATGAACCAATGACGTATGAAGGTTAGTAGGGATGGACCCAGGACACGGGCAGGTTAGAAGGGGTAGACCAAGGACGTAGAAAGGTTATAAACGTAGATATAAGGACGAGGTAAGGTTGATAATAGTGGGGTGGCAGCAACATGAAGGAGGTGGGGTGAGTGAATATTCTGCGAGGTGAGGTGAAATGAAGCGAGAATAAATGCTGCGTTGTCTGGATGGAGGAGAAAGAGGAGGAGGAGGAGAAGGTGCGTGTCTGTGTGTATGCTCTCCGGCGTGTGTCGCGTGTGGGCGCGCGAGGCGGTATCAAAGGCAGCAGAGAACGCTTGTTAATTGAATAATAGAGCACGATGCTCGCAGGAATAGGCCGTGTTTACCCTCCCGCCTGCATTCAGGTATCCGTGTCGGGGACACACATACGAGTAATGAACATCAAAAGCTCTTAACATCACGCACCACGCATCGCGTGGGTATATATATATATATGGTTATATGCGTGCGCGCGCGTGTGTGTGTGTGTGTGTGTATGTGTGTGCGTGTACATGAGCGTATGTGTGCGCGTGTGTGTGTGTGTATCTGTGTGTGTGTGTGTGTGTGTGTGTGTGTGTGTGTGTGTGTGTGTGTATCTGTGTGCGCGCGCGTGTGTACGTGTGCGTGTGCGACTGTGTGCGAAGAGCATCATTACAAATTATGTCGCAGGAAACGGATGCCGGAAGGCTTACACTATAACATGCAACCGGCTTATTGAGTTCGCAGCTCGGCCGCATGAGGCCGCCACTATCTCACTAGTCTGCTTTATTTACGCGCCAATGTTCATCCAATCGGCGAATCCTGGACCAACATTTTATAGCTTTAGTCAAAAAGTTTTTTTATACAACCCGCCACGCGTTGCGTCACAGCACAAACCAATAAAATGATCTAATGTTCGAGCTAATAGCCCTACCGGCCTACCCGATTAGATCATTCGTGAATCATGCCCTATGTTGTATCTTGCACGTTTGATGTTGCAGGTTGTATGTTGTACGATGTTGTAGTGTAACTGGATTTACAATGGTAACAGACATGCGTGCTGTACTATGTTCGCTTTGCATATGCGCATGCGCAGTAACCTGGCGAAGTTGCGCGACAGAAATGACGTAGTTGATGATAGGTTGATACGTTAGATTGATGCTCTCTTATTTATGGCAAGATTCGTCGGTAGATGCCGCTGCGTTTCTCAGCAGGGCCGACGGGCCTTTTACCTGACTTGTGTTCATCGACCTGGTTATTAATGCTCCACGCAGCCAGCTAATTTCGTAGATTGCAAATTAATTATTAATTAATTAATTATTCCATGAGAAAATGGGTGCGGAAACTGCAACCAGTGTTGTTTTTAAAAAATAAAATTCATCCAACCTCATAAAAAATAGTAACATAATAAAATCAAGCACTTACACGCGCACGTATGTTGTTGCACACTATCCTTAGGAGTGTATAATAGGATCTCTGTGGTTTGTACAAGACACGATTGCGAACTTCGGCCACTAGATGGCGCGAGCGGCTGCATGACAACCGGATCATCTGGGACCGGGGTCGGCGCGCGTTTAGTCATCCCGATGTTTCCGGTAGTCATCGTGATTCGATCAAGTGACGTGGCGCACTCTCGCGGGAGCTGTTCTCGTGTTTCTCCGGGCTGCTATCGACGTTGCTGTAATATATATATGTATATATACAGTTCGCTCCACGCACGAGGACGGCCATTGCACGGTTGGTTTTCTCGCGGTGGTTTATTATATTACCTAGCGGATGGTCTCTCTTAAAAATCTCATCACTTCGTGAACAGAAACAACGTGTCTAGCTCGAATCGAATTGCTTCTCCGCGAAGTCACGTGACTTTCCGCGCGGTCCATCTGTAACCAAGCAAAAAAACGCGCGCGATATGGTTTTTTTTTTGTCGTACGAAAACCGTGGCGGTTTTCTCGCGTCGGGTGACGCCGCATAAAGTTTCTATAACGTAAGGCGGAGGTGCGTGAGTGATATATGACGGTTTGAATTCGTCTGCTGGTTTTATTGCTGCCGAGCAACCGCTTCTGTCAGCTTCGCTGCTGCTATACCGCCGCCGCTGTCACCACCACTCCTCCCCTGCTTCACCCTTTCCCCCGCTGCTATCCCCTCCCCCGCTGCTACCCCTCCCCTGCTACTGTCCTCTCCCCCGCTGCTACCACTTCCCCCGCTGCTACCTCCTCCCCC
>NW_014578626.1:42006-55588 GCF_000485595.1 Priapulus caudatus
CTCTCTCTCTCTCTCTCTCTTTCTCGCTCGCTCTCTCTCTCGCTCTCTCTCTCTCTCTCTCTTTCTCGCTCGCTCTCTCTCTCGCTCTCTCTCTCTCTTTCGTTCTCTCACCGGCAAGCATAATGGACTAATGGCTCACATAGCCGCGGCATTTTGTTTGATGACGGTCGTGCAATGTAACCACGGCTGCAGCACATCGCAACCAGAAAGGCATGATACAAGCTTAATCCAAAAGATTAGAATTTAATCCAAAACAAATACAATGGTGATAAAATTCACAAACAAAGAAAGAATAAAGAAGGAGATATTAATAGGCAACCAAGTAATCAAAAAATGCACCAAATATTTATACCTAGGAGATTTAATTAATGATATAGGAGGTTATAACGATATGATAAGAGTCCGAACTTAATGATGCGAAAATTCAACAGAAGTATACGTAGCGCAGTGCGCTAAACAACGTGTTATTTTTGTTTTTGTGCCAAACTCTATCGTAGGAAACCGTTCTAGCCTAGCAGAATGCCCTAGTTCCTGAGATCGGCGATTTCGTGCTGTTATGGGTCCTGCCTTAAAATTTATCAGACCCGGGTGCGGCGTAGGCTGTGATTGGAAGACACAAAGTGTCAATCCTCGGCGCACCTCGGCATCATGGCCGCATCACGTCAAGAAAATAGATGGAATTATCACCAGTATGTACACTACGAAAGCAGAGGGAGAGAAGGAAAAAAGAAGAAGGACGAAGTGCGGGAGGGAGAGAAAGGAGGGATGGCACGAGGGAAAGTGAGAGGGAGGAGTATATATAATTATATACTCTGCAACGGGCAGAATTTTAACCAGCAATGAAACATCGCGAGCGCACACGAACACAGACTGCGTGATTGCTTTACCATCTCACGATTTTGCGATCCAGCTTGCTGCCGGCCTCGCACCGCCATCCGCTGGGACCTTGCTTATAGGTCAGTCCCTCCTCGCTTCAACGCAGCAGCATCAGTACCACCACCAATACAGCAGCAGCAGTAGGTGCAGTAGCAGTAGTAGTAGTAGCAGCAGCAACAACAACAACAACAACAACAGCGGCAGCAGCAGCAGCAGTAGCAGCAGCGGCAGCGGCAGTAGCAGCAGCAGCAGTAGCAGTATAGTAGTGGTAGTAGTAATAGTAGTAGCAGCAGCATCACCACCATAACCACCACCAGCAGCAACAGCAGCAACAGTAGCACCACCACCACCACCACCACCACCACCAGCAGCAGCAGCAGCAGAGCCCTGCTAGTAGAGCCTGAAATCGTGTAAAAAGCATCAATCAGACTAAAAAAACATCGATGACGCGAAAAAAGCAACGCCATCTTCGTCGTAACTATACCTCTTCGTAACTATACCATCTTCGTCGTATACCTCCCACTTTTACGAACAACAACAACCACACTGTGCGCGCGCATCAACCCCCCCCCCTTCCTCCCGCCACCAGCGCACAGAGCTGCGCATGCGCCGTGCCGCATCGTCTGCGCTCTCGCACTTCCCAGATGATTCGATTATTTTAGCCCACCGGGATTTCCTCTCTCCTTGTTTACTCTCATCAGTAACTCTAACTCATCAGTTTACTCTCAACAGTAGCGGTGAACCGCATCAGCGGGAGCTGCAGCATGCAGCAGCGAACCGATGATTGGCCGGAGCACGAGTCGCGGTCCGCGCGTGTTTTTCTCCTAGTCGTTACTAGTCATGGGCAGACGAGCTTTTTCATGTTTTTCTTCGTGAGATTACTACTCACAATCCTTGCTGATTTTTTTAGTCGCGAGCCGTTGTCA
The DNA here is from genome assembly GCF_000485595.1 of Priapulus caudatus. Taxonomy (NCBI): domain Eukaryota; kingdom Metazoa; phylum Priapulida; class Priapulimorpha; order Priapulimorphida; family Priapulidae; genus Priapulus; species Priapulus caudatus. The sequence goes on from NW_014578626.1 coordinate 43,809, forward strand.
GATGCAGCGTGTCGTGGCTTGTATATTATTAGCGTGATGCGATGACTACGTTTTCAGATGCAGCGTTTCGTGGCTTGTGAAACGTGATGCAATTACGACGTTATCGTGGTTCCATGTTCTGTCCAAGCATGATGATCATTCTGCTAATTACTGCTAGTACAAGAACGGTAGGTGTCAGCACTATCTAATAGTTCTGACACCTAACTAATGTATGATTGGGTTGGGTATAAATAGCAAGCATGCGCACCTCCCCTTCCTGCCCGATCGTACCACTGATTCACCCTATATATCCACGACCACCTGCAGTGATATCTGAAATATATATATATATATATATATATATATATATATATATATCAGGGGTTAATAATGACAAATTGTGTGTGCGTGTGTGTGTATATATTATATATATATCATAATTACGTGTAATTACACCTTATATATCGCATTGATCGGGCGCTCTGTTCTCGCCGCTTTACGACCGTTCTATTGCTCTCGGTAGCGCCACCTATAGCCTGCGTGACCTTTGGAGTAGCCATCAACTCTCTCGACCAATGCGCGTGTGTTTGTTTGTGAGTGTGGGGGGATGTGTGGGTGTGAGTGTGCGTGGGTGTGAGTGTGCGTGTGTGTGTGCGTGGGTGTGCATGAGTGTGAGTGTGCGCGCGCGCGTGTGTGTGCGTGGGTGTGAGTGTGCGCGCGCATGCTTGCGTGTGCATGTGCGTGTGTGTGTGTATGTGTGCGCGCGCGCGCGTGGGCGCGTGGGTGTGTGTACACACCCTGTCCTGAGAGCGAGGGGTTGACAGCCCGTGTATTTACACTGCATCCGTTCGAGAGAAATTGCTACTTTGTTATACGGTGTGCACTGTGGCACACGTATTTGCTCTCGGCGAACATATCGCATAGACTACAGAGTAAATCAATGCCCACGTTTGCATGGGGACAGCTGAATACTGAAGCATCGAGACCGCCGGACGGCGAACATGTACACGAAAGGAACAAGAAATGACGGATCAACGAGGATTAGAAAGAATAATATCGAACAATTTACGACGCGCTAAGGCTAATGGGGGGAGGGGAGTTCAATGTCATATAAAGGTTAGTCTGGGTGTTCAAAGACATGGAAAGGTTAGTATAAGAGACTCAATGACATTGGACGGTCAGTATGAATGGACCAAGGACGTGGTAAGGTCAGTATGAGTGGCCATTTAGGGGTATTAATATTGGAAGGTTAGTAGGGATAGATCAATGATATAGGAAGGTTAGTAAGGATTACCAATGGCGCGGGGAGGTCAGTTTGGATGATCCAAGGACATGGGAAGGTCAGTAGGGATGAACCAATGACGTATGAAGGTTAGTAGGGATGGACCCAGGACACGGGCAGGTTAGAAGGGGTAGACCAAGGACGTAGAAAGGTTATAAACGTAGATATAAGGACGAGGAAAGGTTGATAATAGTGGGGTGGCAGCAACTTGAAGGAGGGGGGTGCGTGAGTATTCTGCGAGGTGAGGTGAAATGAAGCGAGAATAAATGCTGCGTTGTCTGGATGGAGGAGAAGGAGGAGGAGGAGGTGCGTGTCTGTGTGTATGCTTTCCGGCGTGTGTCGCGTGTGGGCGCGCGAGGGCGCGCGAGGCGGTATCAAAGGCAGCAGAGAACGCTTGTTAATTGAATAATAGAGCACGATGCTCGCAGGAATAGGCCGTGTTTACCCTCCCGCCTGCATTCAGGTATCCGTGTCGGGGACACACATACGAGTAATGAACATCAAAAGCTCTTAACATCACGCACCACGCATCGCGTGGGTATATATATATGGTTATATGCGTGCGCGCATGTGTGTGTATGTGTGTATGTGTGCGTGTACGTGAGCGTATGTGTGCGCGTGTGTGTGTGCGTATCTGTGTGCGCGCGTGTGGGTGTCTGTGTGTGCGCGCGTGTGTGTATCTGTGCGCGCGCGTGGGTGTGTATCTGTGCGCGCGTGTGTGTATCTGTGTGCGCACGCGTGTAGGTATCTGTGTGTGCGTGTGTGTATGTGTGTGCGCGCGCGTGTGTACATGTGCGTGTGCGTGTGCAACTGTGTGCGAAGAGCATCATTACAAATTATGTCGCAGGAAACGGATGCCGGAAGGCTTACACTATAACATGCAACCGGCTTATTGAGTTCGCAGCTCGGCCGCATGAGGCCGCCACTATCTCACTAGTCTGCTTTATTTACGCGCCAATGTTCATCCAATCGGCGAATCCTGCACCGACATTTTATAGCTTTAGTCAATACACATCAAACTCATAGGGATATTAGAAGATAAACTTTCGTGGCACGTAATTATTTAATGATTATACAACTCGCCACGCGTTGCGTCACAGCACAAACCAATAAAATGATCTAATGTTCGAGCTAATAGCTCAATTAGATCATTCGTGAATCATGCCCTATGTTGTATCTTGCACGCTGGATGTTGCAGGTTGTATGTTGTACGATGTTGTAGTATAACCGGATTTACAATGGTAACAGACATGCGTGCTGTACTATGTCCGCTTTGCATATGCGCATTCGCAGTAACCTGGCGAAGTTGCGCGACAGAAATTACGTAGTTGATGATAGGTTGATACGTTAGATTGATGCTCTCTTATTTATGGCAAGATTCGTCGGTAGATGTCGCTGCGTTTCTCAGCAGGGCCGACGGGCCTTTTACCTGACTTGTGTTCATCGACCTTCTGGTTATTAATGCTCCACGCAGCCAGCTAATTTCGTAGATTGCAAATTAATTATTAATTAATTAATTATTCCATTAGAAAATGGGTGCGGAAACTGCAACCAGTGTTGTTTTTTAAAAATGAAATCCATCCAACCTCATACAAAATAATAACATAATAAAATTAGGCACTTACACGCGCACGTATGTTGTTGCACACTATCCTTAGGAGTGTATAATAGGATCTCTGTGGTTTGTACAAGACACGATTGCGAACTTCGGCCACTAGATGGCGCCAGCGGCTGCATGACAACCGGATCATCTGGGACCGGGGTCGGCGCGCGTTTAGTCATCCCGATGTTTCCGGTAGCCATCGTGATTCGATCAAGTGACGTGGCGCACTCTCGCGGGAGCTGTTCTCGTGTTTCTCCGGGCTGCTATCGACGTTGCTGTAATATATATATGTATATATACAGTTCGCTCCACGCACGAGGACGGCCATTGCACGGTTGGTTTTTTCGCGGTGGTTTATTATATTACCTAGCGGATGGTCTCTCTTAAAAATCTCATCACTTCGTGAACAGAAACAACGTGTCTAGCTCGAATCGAATTGCTTCTCCGCGAAGTCACGTGACTTTCCGCTCGGTCCGTCTGCAACCAAGCAAAAAAACGCGCGCGATATGGTTTTTTTTTGTCGTACGAAAACCGTGGCGGTTTTCTCGCGTCTGGTGACGCCGCATGAACTTTCTATAACGTAAGGCGGAGGTGCGTGAGTGATATATGACGGTTTGAATTCGTCTGCTGGTTTCATCGCTGCCAAGCAACCGCTTCTGTCAGCTCCGCTGCTGCTACCGCCGCCGCTGTCACCACCACTCCTCCCCTGCTTCACCCCTCCCCTGCTACTGCCCTCTCCCCCGCTGCTACCCCCTCCTCCGCTGCTACCCCCTCCCCCGCTGCTACCCCTCCCCCGCTGCTACCCCCTCCCCTGCTTCACCCCCTCCCCGCTGCTGCCCCTCCCCCTCCACCACCGCCGCCGCCGCAGCCGACCGGACATCGGAGTCAATCTGTCTCGCGGGGTTATTGGGTTATTATTGCTAACCCACGCGGCAACCGCTATGATGATGTTGTTGTTGCTGCTAGATGATGACGATGAAGAATGGTGGTGACCTGACGCTATGCGCGAGCCTAATTCGTCTGCTCGACATCCGGGGCCTTCCTGGCGAGCGCTCCTCCAGCATGAAATGACGACGATGACGATGACGACGACTATGATGAGGATAATAACGACGACGACGACGACGACGACGACGACGACGACGACGACGACGATGTCTACGACTATGAAGACGACAACGATGAGGATAATGATGACAATGATGACGAAAACGACGAATATTACGACGACAAGGATAACGTTGCTAACGACGACGATGACGACAATGACGACGATGAAAATGACGACGATGACGACAATGACGACGACGACGACGATGACGATGATTCAGAACGATGGAATCAGAAAGACAGCCAAGTTCTCTCGAGCTCGGCTAGAGCCTTCGCTTTTAAGTCTGTCCATAATTGGTTATCATAAACCCGCGCCTTAGTGACACGTTTCTCACGGCGCGAGTTTCTCACGGTGCGACTTCGAGAGCAGGTGCTTCTCCACCATCGCCTCCTCTCCTTTGTCGCACCTCAATGTCACCATCGGGATTCATTATCGCGCCGGGCGGGCTCGGATGTAGCCGGTGTTTATGTACCATAAACACTCCTCGCTACAATAATGATGGACGCTCACGCTATTAGTGAGGGCGTTACATTACTATAATCGTCTGCCTGCGGCTCGGATCGGTCACTCTCTCCGGCAGTGACCGGAACAACCGCGCCCGTTTACCGTAACGTGATTAACATGGTCAGTATTGACCATTGACCACGGGGGGCGGTTGCTATATAGCCGACAACATCTAACGGACATCAGGTCTTTGTCCATCGCAAACAGATTAGTGAAGTTATTGCTGCCGCCTCCACGCATGTACTCGGATTTCCTGCTCTAGCGCACGGAAGCGGAAGCTACTGCTAGGCGTCGCTGTGTGGACGTCTGCACAAGCGTCGCGGACGACGCTCGACGATTCTCGCTGCTTTCAGCTGATAAAATGCGTAGGCGTTGTTTCCTAAAATTGCCACACGGTGGCAGTTGCTGCCGGCTGACGGCGTACACATTTTCTTATGACGCCCTAGATTTCTTTGCTGTCAACGGATATTAAACGTGTGATAGCAAAATAAACCTCTCCTGTCGAATCAACACACCGGATTGTAACGCTGCAAGCGAAAGAATTTCTGGTTAAGAGCTTTCTGTCGCCTTGTTTTGCCATTCTGGTCGAAGTTTCTAGTTAAGTAGCGTTTGCGCGCGGTAACTGCAACGTTGTTAGGCGTAGATGGATATTTTCAAGAGTACATAATAGAGACATCTCTATTATGTACTCTTGATATTTACCAACGGGTGACCTTTGCAAAATGTTAGAAAGTCAACTCATCCGTATCGATAACACACATTCCGTCTGATTCGCCCTCATCGACTGAGATTGTTACGATTTGCTCCGGTGGCGCTTAAATCGTCCGATCTCGAGAGCCAATCGGGTTTCATTAGTCACGCTCAACCAATCGAAAATAACCCGACGAAAACCTACGAATGCTCGCCGGGAAAGATTGAGCTTAAGAATGTTTATGAAGAATGCGCGGTGCTTTTTGCATTACCAGCCTCGCTAGTTACCAAGGTTTCTTCATTAACAATATAGCTGCTGATGCCCTCAGGTTTTTATTAAATTAATTACCAGTGTGCATATTTACTTGTATTACGGCGTCATTCTTTTTGATTACGTAATAATAATATATTATGAGCTTATCATATTAGACGTTGGCACGCGTTTTGTTGAGAAAGATTGAATGCGTAATGTGATGCGGTTTAACTAGATTAGTCATCATCATCGTCGTCACCTTAGTAGTCATCATCATCGTCGTCACCGTCGTAGCCATTATCATCTACGTCACCGTCGTCGTCGTCATCATCGTCGTCGTCACCGTCGTAGCCATCATCATCATCGTCACCGTCATAGCCATCATCATCGTCGTCACCGTCGTCGTCAGCGTCGTATACCCTATTCTCCAACGCAGCCTCTGTACATTCTGTACACGTGTAAGAGATTTTCACTCATTCTCATTCACAAGGTCTCTCTTTCTCTCTCGCGCGCTCTTCTCTCTCTGCTCTCTCCTCTCCTCTTTCTCTCTCTTTCTCTCATCTCTGCTACTCTCTCATCTTCTCTCTACTCTCAGAGGTAACACAGAGCGGGGGGGCGGGGAACTAAGGCTCTGGCCTGTTCTAAGCAGCTGCACGCTCTGATTGAGGGAAAGTGTATATCGCGAAGGTTATCGGTCAAAGGTCACCCTTTTTCTGAGGGGCGTGGGCGCTTCATCCCTGAGCGGATGTAATGCGACAAAGTTGAACAAACGACGGCACATTAGCGGGTCAGGCAATCAAGGTACAATCCCTATTCGTGTGACACCCTCCTCGTACAATTGCGTTTCGTGACACGAGAGAAAGGGGGGTCTCGCCAGCGTGGGGTTGCTACTCGTTCATGTTTGCGCGATCACATGTATATAATATAATAACGTTGTATAGATAGCTATCCGACACGAACGGTTCTTGTCTATATAATATATTTATATATATATATAAAAATATATATACATATATATATGTATATATATGTATGTATGTATATATATATAATATATATACTATATATATACGGGAAAGCGGTTCTGTTTCTTTTTGTAATGGATTCGCTATCGTTCTGCGGGCATTTAGCAAATGAAATATAGTCGTTATTGTGTTGGCGGAAATGACGCACGGGTCCGACCTATAGAAGGCGTATATTAAGCCGAAACACGGAGTCGCGTTGTTCAATCTGTTCTTCATCAGTAAGCACGTGCACTGACATGTCAATTAACGCACACGCACACGAACTGCACACACGCGCGCACGCACGCACGCACGCACGCACGCACGCACACGACACACCGCGCGCGCACGCACACCACACGCGCACGCACACGCACAGTCGACACACACACACACACACGCACACGAACATGCACACACGCGCACGCACGCACGCCACGCACGCACACACACACACACGCGCGCGCGCACGCACACAAAACACGCACGCACGCACACGCACACGAACATGCACACACACACGCAAAAGCACACGCACACGCACACGCACACGCACACGCACACGCACACGCACGCACACCACAACGCACACACACACGCACACGCACACACAAACACACACAAGCACACACACGCGCGCGCGCACACACACACACACACACAACACACCACACACACAAAACACACACAACACACACACTCACGCAGCGCGCGCGCCCACACCCACACGCGCACAGCACACGCCAGCGCACACGCACGCGCACACGCAGCAACGCACACGCACACGCCACACGCACACGCACACCCACACGCACACGCACACCGCACACGCACACGCACACGCACACTGCGCACACGCACACACACACATGACAAGCTTTCTGTGTCTATAGCACACACGCAGCACTATAGTGTCACAGTTCTTGCATGTGACGCGTGCGTCGGCGGAGGAAAGCTGTGTGGGAGGTACAGAGAGAAGTTGATTAGTAGGCGCAGGGAGGCTGCAGAATGCTGCTGAGGATGGGTAGATGGCACAGATATACACGGACAGAGGACACTCACGGAAGGATGAATGTGATAGAGACAAAGAGAGAGAGAGAGGAGGGAGAGAGAGTGAGTGGGAGAAAGAAAGAAGAGAGAGAGAGAGAAGAAGAGAGAGAGAGAGAGCGAGAGAGAGAGAGAAGAGAGAGAGAGAGAGTGTGAGTGGAGAGAGAATAGAGAGAGAGAGGACGAGAGAGAGAGAGAGAGAGAGAGAGAGGAGCGAAGAGAAAAGGAGGATGCAGCGATCAGTGAGTCGACAGATTACGGCGCTGACTGGTGGACCACGAATGAAGGCGAGCTGGTGTACACGCGTTTTAATTCATGATTGCATACTACACATAGTGAGTGATCTTATACTGCTCTATAACCCTATCCTTAACCCTTACCCTTTAGCCATAACCCTAACTCTAAAACCGAACCTCAATTCTAACCCTCAACACGGGCGGATAAACTCTACATATTTACCGCGGCACTCTAGCCGCATCCCTAACCGTGACCAAAACCCTCGGTGTGTAATTTTACGCAGGAAAACCATTTTTATCAGAATCAATTTCGAAAACACGAAATCAATCAATCAATATATTATCATCCGTAATAATAACAATCACGCACTAGAAACGGATGCCCTTTCCCTCTGGCGGCTCTGCGAAGACGTATCATCTACTCCACGACGGAAAAAAAAGGGGGCAGGGGTAGTATTACTTAAACGAGGGGAAAAGGGATGGATTTAACACCGGTTGTTGTCATCGGTATAAACCACCGTGTTGTTTTCCATAGGTCCATAGTGTGGGGAGTAATATCGCGCCTGTAAGTGCCGCTTCGTCTGGCTGAAATCACATTACGGCTGCTAGCCGTATTCGTCTGCCAACTTATACCTCACGGCAGCGGAAAAATAAATCATTACATTGTGTAGGTTTCTTCGGAGTCCAATGATCGGTATATAATGTTATATATATATAGAACCATATATATATATACAGTATATATATATATATATATATAATATATTTATATAATGACTGCTGGTCAGATGAACTGTCGGTGTGTATTAGCTCAAGCAAGCCGCGTGGAATGATGATGGAAGCTCGGCAATCAAAAACCTCTCTCCGCCTCCTGCCTCCGCTCCCTCCTCGACCTCGATCCCCCGCTCGATCTCTGCCTCCTCTCTCTCTCTCTCTTCCTTCCTGGCTCTCTCTCCCGGCTCTCTCCTCCTCTCTCTTTTCTCTCTCTCTCCTCTCTCTCTCTTCTCTCTCTCTCTCTCTCTCTCTCTCTCTCTCTCTCTTCTTCTCTCTTCTCTCTCTCTCCTCTCTCCTCTCTCTCTCTCTCTCTTCTCTCTCTATCTCTCTCCTTCTCTCTCTCGTCTCTCGATTCTCTGGCGTTTTCTCTCTCTCTCAATCTCTTCTCTTCTCCTCTCGCTCTCTCTCTCTCTGCTTTCTCTCCTCCTCTCTTTCTCTCTCTCTCTTCTCTCCACTCCTCTCGCTCTCTCTCTCTCTCTCTCTTTCTCCTCTACCTCTTTTCTCTCTCTCTCTCTCTCTCTCTCTCTCTCTCTCTCTCTCTCTCTCTCTCTTTCTCTCCTCCTAGTTAACTTTCTCGCTCTTTGTCTCTCTCTCTCTCTCCTTTTCTCTCTGCCCTAGTTAACTCTCTCTCCTCTCCTCTCCTTTCTTCTCTCTCTCTCTCCTCTCTCTCTCGCTCTCTCTCTCTCCTCTCTCTCTCCTTTCTCGCTCGCTCTCTCTCTCTCCAGCGCTCTCTCTCTCTCTCTCTTTCTCGCTCGTTCTCCCTCTTCTCGCTCTCTCGCTCTCTCTCTTCGTTCTCTCACCGCGCACAGCATATGCACTAATGGCTCACATAGCCGCGGCATTGTTTGATGACGGTTCGTGCAATGTAACCATGGCCTTCGTACCAGCGCATCGCAACAGAAGCGCATGATACAAGCTTATCCAAATTTAATCCAAAACAATACCCAATGGTGATTCAAAATTCACAAACAAAGAAAGAATAAAGAAGGAGATATTATAGGCAAGCCAAGTAATCAAAAAGCACCAAATATTATTACCTACGGAGATTTAATTAATTGTATATAGGAGGTTAATAACGCATTATATAAGAGTCCGAACTTAATGATGCGGAAAATTCCCAACAGAAGTATACGTAGCCGCGACGTGCGCTAAACAACGTGTTATTTTCGTTTTGTGCCAACTCATATCGCTTTAGGAAACGTTCTAGCTTGCCAGAATCGCCCTAGTTTCTGAGATCGCCGGCGATTTCGTTGCTGTTATGGCCGCCTGCTTAAACTTTATCAGCACCCGGGCGTGCCGGCCGTAGGCTGTTGATTGGGAAGACACAAAGTGTCAATTCCTCGGCGTCCTCGCGCATCATGGGCCGCCATCACGTCAAGAAAAATAGATGGAATTATCCCATTAGTAGTGTACCACTAACGGAAAGCCAGAGGGCAGAGAAGCAAAAAAGAATGAAGACGAAGGTTGCGGGAGGGAGAGAAAAGGGGAGTGGCACGAGGAAAGTCGAAGAGGGAGGAACAGAGGGATAGTGCATAGCGAGCGGCAGTCAATAGAATTTTGAAGTTGATTAACTGGAGCAATTACAGGCGACAAAACGCTAACGCACACACACACAAACGCTAACGCACACAACACACACCACACACACACCGACACAACACACACAACCACACGCACACGCACACGCCACACGCACACGCACACGAACGCGCGCGCCGCACATACACGCACACACACACACACATCAACGCTCGCACACACACACACAACACGGCACACACGCAAACACACACACACACACAACACACACACACACATCACACACAACGCCACATACAACCACACACACACACACACACACACATACGGCGCTGCACAACACACACACACCCACACCACGAACACACACACACACACACACACACACACACAACACACACACACACACACCACGACATACACACACACAGCACACACACACACACACACACACGCCACGACACGCACCGCACACACAACGACACACCAACACAACACCACACACACACACACACACACCACACACACACACACGCACCGCGCACGTTTAATGCGATAATGAATATGACGTACTAGGCACTTAGGGATATGACTACTAGAGCCACTTAAAAAAGTAAAGACCCTAACCTAACCCTAACCTAACCTAAACCCTAAACCTAACCTAAACCCTAATCCCTAACCCTAAAAAAAAAAAAAAAATTAAATAAAGTGCCTAGTAGTCATATCATATCGCATCTAACTGCCGGTTGCCACACGCACACACACACACAAACCCACGCACGCGCGTGAGAAGAGAAAAGTGTAATTTCTCGGAGATTTATTTCCCGTGAATTCACTCGTCGCGAATTTTCGAATAAAACTAATTATTCGTGGAGAGTTTCAGACGATAGTAATAGAACGTAATGGCGAGCCAGTATAAAATAATCATCTCACTGCTAAACCTGTGCTGTAGCAACGTCTCAACACTATTATTACGAATGCGTATTTAATTTGACTACGTCACGAATTTTCTATGGTAAAATTTTTACAATTTTTTTGGCCATTTTTTTACATTAAAAGTAAGAACTAACGGAACTAAACGTGTCGTCAAATTCTTACCTGATAAGATCGTTTCTCAACTAGTTAAAAATCCAAAAAACCTGGACGATTTGATATTGTGTTCCTGACATTAATTGCTTGCTATGGGCTATGTATGAGTCACGAGTGTATGTTCACATCAAATAATATAATAAATTAGGAAGTATAATGCAGCAATTTAGCCCTTAAAATTGAACAGAAGTACTTATATTTTGTAAAAACGTAAAAATGTTTTTTTCAATTTTTACTATTTACGGTGACGTAATCACTTTAAATGTTATGTCTCATACGGAGAAGTGATGTTCAGCGTAAAGGCCACTGAGCAATAAAATACCGAGGCGAAAAGCCTTGCGTCAAGCAAATAATGTAATGTAAAGACGCATCGCATGTTAGTCTAACTAGTACTGTAGGCAGTAGTAGCAACAGTAGCAGTAACAGTAGCAGCAGCAGTGGCAGCAGCAGCAGCAGCAATAGGAGCAGCAGCAACAACAACAGCAGCAGTAGCAGGCGACACACTGTTAACGTGTCTCCGCCGCCGCCGCCGTCGTCCCTCTCGCTCGCAGCCTCCCGTTAAATGTCACCATCCTCCACCCTCTATCATCCACCCTCCATCCTTCACCTTCTATCCTCTATCCTCCACCCTCCATCCTCCATCCCCCATCCTCCATCCTCCATCCTCCA
>NW_014578626.1:59121-61198 GCF_000485595.1 Priapulus caudatus
GTGTGTGTGTGTGTGTGTGTGTGTGTGTGTGTGTGTGTGTGTGTGTGTGTGTGTGACCGAGATAGAGGATGCGTAACTCTATATTCTTTTAGACTTCTCGACGTTATTAGTTTTTCGCGAGCGCCAATTGTTCGCCTTTGAACGACCAATCAGATTAGCCTCTATTATCGGATGCCTACAGACTCTGCTATAGGCGGAAGAAAGGCAAGCGCGATTCGTTAGCTCGCTTTCTTCACTCGAAATTCGTCTAACGGTGTTTTTCGCTGTCGCTGCTAGTATATGTATGTATTAAGCAAACACGCACGCAGAATGAAAAGTTAGTAGAGCAAAAGAGACCGCGAAAGCGCAGCCGAGAGAGGGGAGAGAGAGAGAGATGGAGATGAGGCGAGTGAGTGGGCGAGAGATAGACTGAGAGATAGAGATGGAGAGAAAGGAAGATAAGAGCGAAAGAATTTGATAGAGTGAGGGAGAGAGTTTGTGTGTGAGAGAACGAGAGAAAGAGAGGGGGTAGAGATGTGGCAAGATATAGAGGGGGAGAGAGCGCGAGCGAGACCGAGAGAGAGACGAGAGAGAGAAAAAGAAGGCGAGAGAGAGAGAGAGAGAGAGAGAGAAAGCAGAGAACGAGGAGATAGAGAGAGAAGAGAGAGAGGAGAGGAAGAGAGAGAGAGAGAAGAGAAAGAGGAGAGAGCGAGAGAGAGAAGAAAAAAAGAATAGAGAAAGAGAGAGAGAGAGAGAGAGAGAAAGAGAGAGAGAGAGAGAAAGAGAGAGGAGAGAAAGAAAGGGGAGGCAGAAGAGAGAAAAAGAAAAGAGAAGGAGAATAGGCGAGCAGGCACATGTGAGCAAATGCAGAATAACAAGAAGAGGAAATAATCCGTTAGGTCGGATGTAGCAAGCGGATGTATCAAGCGCATGTAGCAAGCGGGAGATCGAGAGAGATCATGGGGCGAGTGTAAACTCCAGATGATGAGGACCCTCTCGAAAAATCTCCGCATAGATGTATTTTCGCTCCTCGCTTATATGAATTCTAGCTCGGTGTGACGCAGGTTCACACCAGGTGGCGCACGTAAATAACGCACGTACACAGCAGGTGGCGCACGTACGTAACGCACGCTCACACTGAGTGACGCACGCGTATGACGCAGGTTTGCGCCGATTCGCAAACTTTAATGACACGAGCTCACGGTAGATGGCGCCCTGCAGAAGGCCGTGAGGGGCGGTACCGATGCTAGATCTAAAGGCCACGGTATTTCCCCAGCAAAAAGAATTTTTTCTATAAATAATTTCGTCTTATTCGTACCCTCTGCTTCTTCCTCTCTGTTTCTGTTTCTTTCTCTCGCTCTCTTTTTCTCGCTCTCTCTCTGGTATTTCTCACTCTCTGCTCTCACTCCCATTTTCGCTACACACTTCAATTCTCTCTCTCTCTCTCTCTCTCTCTCTCTCTCTCTCTCTCTCTCTCTCTCTCTCTCTCTCTCTCTCTCTCTCTCTCTCTCTCTCTCTCTCTCTCTCTCTCTCTCTTTCTCTCTCTCTCTCTCTCTAATTCGTTCTTCCCTTCTATCTCCGCACTTTCACTCCCTCGCAGCGCTCTCTGTAGCACGCGCGCTCTCTGTGTGCGCTCTGTGTGCGCTCTCTGTGTGCGCTCTCTGTAGCTCTATATAATCATCACCACCTCTCCCATCCCTCCCGCTTCACGCCAAACATAGTTACACACGCGCGTCCCCGCGCACTTCACGTCGGCCTCACGTCGTCGGCACACGTCACCAGCCGACAAGCGCCTCGTCGGCCGCTTTTGATGTTTTGCGGCACGCCGTCTGTCGCGCGTTTGGGGCGAGAGCACGCGGGAGCCGCGGAGGGAGAAACCACTGTTCTGACAAATGGGATTATACATCGCCGGAAAACTACGAGGGAGAAAATGAAGAAAAAGAGAGAGAGGAGGAGATAGGGTTAGAGAGAGATAGAGGAAGAGAAGGGGAGAGGGAGGCAGAGAGAGAGAGGGGGGAGGGAAGGAGGGAGAGAGAGAGAGAGAAGAGTGGAGGCGGAGGGAGATAGATAGATATATAGATAGATAGATAGATAAATA
>NW_014578626.1:62830-65742 GCF_000485595.1 Priapulus caudatus
GAGAGAGAGAGAGAGAGAGAGAGAGAGAGCGAGAGAGCGAGATAGAGAGAGAGAGAGAGAGAGCGAGAAAGAGAGCGTGAGAGAGATGGAGAGAGAGCAAGGTGAGGGTGGGTCGGTGTGTGAGAGAGAGAGATGGAGAGGGGAGGAAGGACGAGACAGACACACGGACGTACAGGCACACGCACTCGCGTGCGCGCGCGCAGAGGGAGAGAGGGAGAGATGGTGTTTTGGTGTGGGTAGACGAGAGGTGTGGGAGATGATTACTGGCGATAGAATAATCCAGCTTGTACATTAGCGCGTGGTTAGCAGCGTGTAGTGCTACTGCTGCTATTGCTGCTGCTGTTGCTACTACTACTACTGCTGCTGCTGATGCTACTACTGCTGCCGCTACTACTACTGCTGCTACTGATGCTACTGCTGCTGCTACTACTACTACTGCTGCTACTGATGCTACTGCTGCTGCTGCTACTACTACTGCTGCTGCTGCTACTACTACTGCTGCTGCTGCTGCTGCTACTACTGCTGCTACTACTGCTGCTACTACTACTGCTGCTGCTGCTGCTGTTGCTGCTGGTACTGCTGCTGCTACTACTACTGCTGCTGTTGCTACTACTACTGCTGCTGCTGCTGCCGCTACTACTGCTACTACTGCTGCTGCTGCTGCTGCTGTTGCTGCTGCTGCTGTTGCTGCTACTGCTACTGCTGCTGGTACTGCTGGTACTGCTGCTACTGCTGCTGCTACTGCTGCTACCGCTGCTGCTGCTGCTGCTATTGATGCTGCTGCTGCTGCTGCTACTACTACTGCTGCTGCTACTGATACTACTACTGCTGCTGCTGCTATTGATGCTGCTGCTACAACTACTACTACTGCTGCTGCTGCTACTGGTTAGCGTGTGACCCATGATTTGCTCGGACCGCGTGAGCATTATTACTGCTGATGCTGTTAATTCTATAAGATCAAGAGCGTATAAAGAAGCCTTCTTTATACGCTCTTGATGAGATCCATGCGGCTGATAGTAGAGAGACCTGCGCCTGATTGGAATTATAACACGCACTGACNCGAGTCTACTGGCTGCGCGGTGGTGCTGCTACTACTGGCATGCTATACTGCTGCTAATACTAGTGCTGGCTGCTCTAGCTGTGCTGCTGGCTCACTGCTGGCTGGTCACTACTACTGCTGATAATGCTGCTGCTGCTGGGCTACTAGTATATGTTGATGTGCTGCTGTCTGCTACTGACTACTGTTGCTGTACTCGCTGCTGCACTACTACTGCGCTGTGCTAATAACTATGATGCTGCTAGCTACCAAGCGTACTCTGTACTAAATGTTGCTGCATAAGTGCTGTTGCATAAGTTAGGTCCAGCGTACTAGCTCGAGGCTGGTAGCTCGCTGGTACTGCTTGGCTCCACTAGCGTGTGCTACTGGTGACGCTGCCTGTGCGCTGGTATTGATGCTCGTGCTGGCTGGTACAAATTACTCTCGCTGATTGCTGGAACAATACTACTGCTGCTGCGTGGCTATGGTTAGCGTGTGACTGATTTGCTCGGAACGCGTGACATTACTTATGCTGATGCTGTTAATTCTATAAGATCAAAGAGCGTAGTAAAGAAGCTTCTTTTACGCTCTCTGATGAGATCGGATGACGACTGTACGTAGAGTAGAACTGCGCGCTGATTGATTATAACACGACACTGACTGTGTACGATAGATAATACAGATTCTAGATTAGCGCGTGCTTAGCAGCGGATGTAGTGCTACCGTGGCTATATGCTGCTCGCTGTTGATGGGTACTACTACTGCTGGCTGTGATGCTAATGCTCCTGCTGCATGCTGCTAATACTGATCGACGCCTATACTGTGATCGCCTGCTGTTGTTTGTTGGATAACTGCTGCGCTGCCTGGCTGCTACTGCTACTGCGCTGCTGCTCGGTAACTGCTGGTACTGATGTTGCTGCCCCTGCTACTGGCTCAGCTGCTGCTATGCTGGCTACTCTGCTGCTACTGAATGCTACTCGCTGATACTGGAATGGTTTTCTACATGCTGCTGCTTCTGCTGCTCAATTGATGCTGGGCTGCTGGTCGCTGGCGTAATACTATGACTACTGCTCACTGCTTAATGGTCTAGGAAGTGTGACCTGTTTGCTCCGGCACGCGTGAGCACATTATTACTGCTGGTTGCTGTTTAATCCTATAAGATCAAGAGCGTTAAAGAAGCTTCTATTGATACGCTCTTAGATAAGCTCTGCGGCTGAATAGAGAGACCTGCGCCTGATTGGAATTATAAAACGCCTGAAAGTGTTACGTGCACACATACACCGCACAGTACACCCCAAAACACAAACACACCCGCGCCAAGCAGGCCACACGCACGCACTATATGCTCCCCCCACACACACACACGCAAGGCGCACGGATCACGCCCAAACGCGCGAACGAGCCCACACCGCGCAGGCACACAGTACCCCACGAAAAAGACCGCCGCACACAGGATGTCCTCGGGATTAAATACTATGTGGTGGAGATGAAGCGCGTGGGTTCATAGTAATGTTACTCAATCTCAGACGAACAGACGGAACGTGACGTATTGCGTCGCTGCGTATCCAGGTTGCTTAATAGGCGAGTTTAAATTAATATTAATTTAATTTTATATTGGATTAAATTAGAGGATAGGCATGTATTCGAATGACTGCGTGTTATTAAGTGCATCGTTTCCTATCTCGACAGCAAACAAATTTAATCAGAACTAATGGTATGCAGACTGGCGGAATAAATCAGTTGCCGCAAGAGGCGATGCCGGTGCAACCATAATAGAAAGAAGGGAGGGGAAAGAAGAAGGGAGGAAGGTAGAGAGAGAGAGAGAGAGAGAGAGAGAGAGAGAGAGAGAGAGAGAGAGAGGAGGAGAGAGAAGAGA
>NW_014578627.1:2219-2807 GCF_000485595.1 Priapulus caudatus
GCATTGTAAATTGATTTGAGATTCTAGGTTTAAATTCTTTAGAAATGATTTTTGAGGGTAATGGCTTGCCATACACAGTAGCGTGAGACGGCGTATTTGCAGTGAACAAGATAAGCTTGTTATGTGCAAAAAAATCAGGATACGACGAGCCGACAAACTTTACGGAGGTAGTAGTTGGGACTAACCAGCTCCTCAATAATACATATACACTGTTACTGAGCTGGACAAACGTCCAGCGGAAGAAACGCAGCACTTATTCGAACGGGAGACCTAACGCTAGGATGTGAGAAGCCAGCCAGGGCGTTAATTAATCGCAGGATGGTATCGGGGAGGATGATATCGCTTACGCTTAAGCAGACGAGAGCGAAGAAAACGAGTGACGAGTTATTCCGTATTACATCGGTACGAAACCTCTAGTTAATTGGACGATAACGAGGTGAGAGGGAAATCTGTAGCATTCTCAATCCTTCTCGATGCGAGTGCGCTGCTGTCGCGTTTTACCGAACCTATTCAGGAAATCGGCTGAGCAACTATATATATATATATATATATATATATATGAGAGAGAAGCAGAGAAGAGAGAACGAG
>NW_014578627.1:3807-5319 GCF_000485595.1 Priapulus caudatus
TAACGTAAATAACGTAACGTAGTACTAGTAGTAGTAAGGAGTACCGCGACGTAGTAGTACGTACGGACGACGGACGCGGGCCGTCCTCCCGTCCGCCGCGCTCTCTCTCTCTCTCTCTCTCTCTCTCTTCTTCTTCTCTCTCTCTCTCTCTCTCTCTCTCTCCCTCTCTCTCTCTCTGCATCTGTCTTTTTCGGGTTAAATAGTCATGCCTGATTACATTGTAAGATTGAGCCGAGACTTATGTTTGGATTTCCGTCAAATTAATATTTGATTAAAAATGAGCGTCTGCTTTCATGTTGTGCATAAGGACACGGCGCCCGGCCGCCCGCCCGTGTTTTTGAACAACGTCGCATACGTGGTGGACTAATAAAGCCGTCGCTAAGAGGCTTAACTAGAGAGCCTATCCGAGAAGATTGAAAGAGGCACACGTAAACTGAATAGGCGTTTTACGGAGTTCGCCGAGGAGAGAGAGAGACATATCGCTCGCCGTTAGATACGCCTGACGCGCGCACTTCAGTCGCCAGGGGGCTACGCCGCGCCGGAGTGCGCATGCGCTAACGTGCGCGGGCGACCGGAGCGGGTAGAGGTTGGATCACTGAAATTGCGGCGATTTTTCAGCAGCGAATGCAGCGTCGGGCCCCGCGCCCGACTGGTTTCGAAAATGAAATTAATCGTGCTTTGATTTCTCCCCGCGCCGTCGACAGCTGCCGACCGCCGCCGTCTCTCCCGCGCCTCCCGCCGCGTTACTTCTGACTTTTCCGGGTCATTATTCTGTTCGATGGAGAGGCTTAGCAACGTAAATGTGCGTCAATGGGGGCCGGGGCCGGAGTCGTGATTGCGAACACAGACAGTAAAGCGGCTTCATTAACGCTGCGGGGCCCCAAAAGTATTGGATCATGGAACGTGTAGGCGGTCGCTTACCGACGTGGTCCTTGTCACGAGATAGCTGGTTAGCGTGGCGGCGGACAGGTGGCGTTACGGTCACCGTCATGAATATGACTGTAGGTTAGCGTGGCGGCGGACAGGTGGCGCTACGGTCACCGTCATGAATATGGCTGTAGGTTAGCGTGGCGGTGGACAGGTGGCGCTACGGTCACCGTCATGAAAATGGCTGTAAATTAGGGTGGCGGTGGACAGGTGGCGCTACGCTCACTGTTATGGATATGGCTGTAGGTTAGGGTGGCGAGCGGTCAACTATACTACCGTTTCTGTTAACTTCGGGCAATCCGTAGGCCTACACGTGGGAGAGATTTTAAAGAATATCTGAAATGTCGTCACTGTCAATGGCATGATGGGATCGCTGAGTCAGTGAGAGTCGGCTTTAAATAGCTTCCAATGTTTCACCTAGAGAGATGGAGGTAGAAAATAGCTACCAAGGTTTCACCTAGAGAGATAAAGAGAGAATAGAGAAAAGCGCGAGTAAGGAGAAGAGAGGCAGAGAGAGAGAGAGAGAGAGAGAGAGAGAGAGAGAGAGAAGAGAGAGCGAGAGAGAGAGAGAGAGAGAGAGAGAGA
>NW_014578627.1:5344-17844 GCF_000485595.1 Priapulus caudatus
GTCTGTCGTCTTACTTATATATATATATATATATATATATATATATATATATATACATATAAAAAGTTGAGTCCGTCATGTTACAGTGTGATAAACGGATCATTTAGTTTCGAGCCATAAATAACTACGCTGCATTCATCACACCTGGTACCTCGATCGACAGTTTATTTCCTATATAATACTGCTGGCTTCCCAGGCACGCTTATTGCCACCAGTACCGTCCCTGATTTCGTTCGTTAGCTGGACATAAGCAAACAACGGTAAAAATCGCCAGCAGCTTTTAGCTCCTGCTGTGGAGTGCTCTTTTGAAATGGCGTTTAAAAAAAATTAAATGTTACGTGTAAAGCGTCGTTCAGCTATCTTTTCCTCTTCTAGTTTAGAGCTTTCGATTGTAGCGCGTGAAAAATACTCGTATCTAGGCGACATCTACCGGTAGAAATGGACGGTTTCCGTTTCAATGAAAACGGTCCTCATATTTCAATCCGCTTTACAGCCAGTAACGTTTGTCTGCCCGCCTGCCTGTTTAGTTAACTCACGCGATTATACTAGTAACCGGTTGCTACTTGCCTTTTCAGAATATACACCCCATGTTCACTCATCTATTTAAAACGTAACGTCACTAAGTAACGTGAACTTGTAAATTATTCGATTGGATTTAATATACTCGTTTAGTTGAATACACATAACAAAAGAGAAAAAGAAAGACGAATCGGTCGACCCTCCAGCTTTTCTGGCTGGTCATATCTTTCATCCGCGGTGTCTTCTACTGACTATGGTTTGTAGATTGGGTTGTCGTATGCAGGACTCTCTTCATCAGCCTGCTTCATCTCCATGGTGGTTGTGACCTCCTGCGACGTCCCAGAGCTCTTGCACAAGCAGTAGATGACGATTGCAGCGATGATCAGCGCGGCGAGGACACCGAACGTGATGCCCAATATCATTCCCAACTTCGTCTCATCCTCCTCCTTCTCCTCCTCCTCAGGAAAATTTTTGAAGGTCGCCGATACGAGGTTCGAAATGACGCTGACGCCGCCCCTGTCGTCGTGAGCTCTCAAGGTTATCCATACGATCGTCGACGCAGAAGAATCCTCTGCAGAATAATCAACGAGCGCTCTTTATAAACACCGAAACATTTATTACTGCACGGTTAAAGCGTCGCGGGGGAAACATGGGCGTTGATGATGACCTTACGTTTTGCGATCAAACGCGGGTAATAATCGACATTATCGTCAACATCATGCAGAGATGATGAAACGGGGGATTTTAGAGGGGGACATACTTCGGTTTCGGTTGAGAATCGTCCGCGACTGCGGTCATAATAATCTTGATGTTGATATAGTCCTCGCGAGAAGTCTAGAGCTTTAGCATGCAACAGCTGCGTCGTGCAAGCCACAGCGGTAGTAGTTCTCTAGTAGCAAAAGTAGGCTAATAAACGAGTGTCTAGTATCACATGTAGGCTAATGCGGACGTGTCCGATCCATCAACTCGCTGTCACGATGTTTACCTTTCATTAGAATCTTGACAACGTAATGCTCCAGCGATCCAGATGGTAGAGGAGCGTTCAGGTCTCCCTCTATAACCTCGGATTCGTTAACCAGCGTCTGCGATTCAGGGTCGAGCGTCAACGCTGTGAAGTTTTCACTCGTGATGATGTCGTACCTGGATGCTGTGAAGATCGAGGCATGTTGTAGCAGCGCAGCGTGTAATTATAATGGTCGCACCACACAGCGTAGGCCAGTGTACCGACACGGGACACCGAACATGTCGGCACGCGTAACCGTTGTGTGCGTATATGTAGGTGTGTGTGTGTGTGTGTGTGTGTGTGTGTGTGTGTGTGTGTGTGTGTGTGTGTGTGTGTGTGTGTGTGTGTGTGTGTGCGTGCGTGTATGTATGTGTGTGTGTGTGTGTGTGTGTGTGTGTGTGTGTGAGTGTGGTGTGTGTGGGGGGGGTGCGTGTGGGCGTGTGCGTGTCGTGTGCGTGTGCGGGTGTGCGTGTGCGTGTGGCGTGTGCGTGGCTGTGCGCGTGTGTGTGTGTGCGTGTGCGCGCGCGTTGTGTGCGTGTGCGTGTGCGTGTGAGTGTGCATGTGCGTGTGCGTGTTGCGTGTGCGTTTGCATGTGGTAACAATGTGGTGTGGGTATGCGTTTGCGTTATGAGTGTGCGTGTGGCGTGTGCGTGTTGCGTGTGCGTGTTGGCGTGTGCGTTTGCATGTGCATGTGCGTGGCGTGTGCCGTAACGTGTGTGTGTGAGTGCTATTTTTATCATTATGGGCATGCGGCCGCCTATTGGCCGTGATGTGCGTCATGTCTACTAGTTACCAAACCCAGCACCACAGCAATGCATGACAGGTCTCCCAATAGTATATAATTTACGTGTTAGTGGTGACCCGGTAGAATATCGATAGGGGGTGAAGGACAGTCATCATAATCGTATCGTCCTGCATGCTGCTTGTGGTTGACCTTACTACTCACCGTTTCCAACGTCGAGATCTGCACCGGGAGCCGTCCACTCCAACGTTACTGTTTTCGCTACCTTGTCGATACTCGTCACGAGAAGATCCATGACGTCATTCGGTGGATAGTAGTTCGTATCTGCGGTAAATTATGCGTATTGTAATCTTCCATTCTACACGAAAAGATATTATTGTGTTTTATCTACCGTTTAGTGGCTTTCATTTATCATGCTGTGACTAATTGAACACACACTGTGTGGGTACGATGTTCGCTGGGCTTATGAACTAACTGCAAGGTTTTCACAGCTCGAATATACTCGGCCAACTGTTAATTAAACATTTTATTCGATACTACATCATGATCAGTGATTTCGTTTCTATTGTTTTGCATCCGCAGAGTGTCACCAGCTGCCCGGATAAAAAGTTTCATCACGAGATGTTTCTACGACAACGCATAATTATCATATAATACATTATGTTTATATCAGGAGTGTCATACTAGGGTCATAATATAGCAGTGTCATATCTATATTATGACAATCCTGTTTATATGATATCTATACGGTAACATATGCTCCGCGAGGGATCTACGGGTGAGAATAACTAGCAGGCCCACTCCGAATTCGTTTTGCACGACAGAAAACGCGCGAAAGCCAACAATTGCTCAGATATAGCTGTTAGATCGCAGCGTATTGCGTATAGGTGATGTCACGTACTTTCATCGTACGACGATAACGTGAAGGTGCCACCATTGGTGATACGCTGAAAGTCACCAGTCGATTCCTGCGCCGCTCGTCCCTTACTAGCTTTGATGCGTGCTGCCCCCCGTCCAACCAAACTGTCCGTAGCTATGGTTGTGTCGACCCCTTCATTATCGACTGTCACCTATGAATACGGTAACAATCAGCTTCCCTACACGAGTACCTGCTTAGATTTCATAGAGAAAAACATATATATAGTTATATAACTTATAAGAAAGATGGCATTGATACATACAGACACACTGTATCGGCCATCTTGTGTATAATCGGTCACAAATGCAGAATATATTCCATCGTCCTTATTTACATCGGCTCCTGAAAAATTCGAAATGACAATCACCTCATGTATTCGTGCCCTGAAGTTAAACATGATGCCTTCAAAGAATATCTCAAACCCCTCAATATTCGATATCATTACTTTTCACTCATTACTCTACATATTATAACGCTGGCTGCTCGTGTACGATTTGGGTTATATATAGGATTATAATACATAGCATAATATATATATAGCATTATAAATACACTATCTGTAAGAAAACATGTAGAGCAGAAAGTCTGACTAATTTTTTCGACGTTCAGTTGTTGGACGTACGTACCTGCGCCATTGTCCGACACGACCAGCTCAAAGGCAGTAGTTGACGATGGCCTGTCTATGTAGGCAATGACGCGAGCATTGATAACAGGATTGTAACCTACCCACGTTCGTGGCGAAAAAAAAAATCATCGTCAAGATAATTACACGTGCTCACAGAAAAATGATTCACTATTACACATTCTGTGAAGCAGCGATGCACGCACGCGCGCACACGTTCACAGCGAAGGATTCATGCACGCACGCGCGCACACATTCACAGCGAAGCGTTCACGCGCGTACGCGCACACATTTATAAAGAAATATTAAAGCACGCACACGCACACACACGCAGGCGCACACACAACCGCACGCGCATATATACCCACCTACGCACACATACGCACGCACGCACAGACTACATGACACTAGCACTTTCACAGGAACACCTGCACGCTCGCATGTGAACGGACTCTCTCGCATCAGTATTATCACCTCATCCGCTAACGCTCAAACCAACACACCTACCTTTCGTAACAGCCACGTAGAGTGCTTGTTTCTCGGGCGGTTTTATTTCGTTGCTTCGCCACTTTGCTCCGCTGCGATGGGGGTAGGATGCCTCTTCGACTGTGTACGACGTGGCAGTTATCTGAATCTTTCTGCTGCCTGTCACTGTGTTAATGACGGTGAGGTCATACTTCCCCACCTGAAGAGCATACGGGAGCCATTGGCGATATACGATCGAATTCTGAGTCACCCCGGACATAGATGCAGAACGTATAAAATATGCGTGTGTATATCCGCGTATGCGTGCGTGCATGTGTCTCATACAAGCTAATACGTGGGTATAAGATTCTAGTCATGTTAACAGTCGCTGTCATCGAGCTAACGCGATCATAACTCACTCTGTAGCGTGGAATTCTCGTGATGGGGGGGGGGGATGTCACGGGTTGTAATCGAATTAAAAAATTAATGCTAATGTTAACGCTAAGCTAGCATTAACGACTAATGTCAATGTTAAAACTAATGTTATGACTAATTTTGTTTCTGACAACGGGCCCCAGGTCCAAACTGTCGCGTATACGGATCGTACTTACCGCTGCAATTCCCTCCAGCATGATGTTGACTGATTGAAACACGGTGTCGACGAAGTATTCGTCGACGCTGTCCTCGTCCGTCACGTTGCCATTCGGATGCATCAGCGTGACCTTGACGGGCGGACTGCTGGCGCCATTGTACGTGATCGACATCTCCGTACGTTTCCCGATCGAGGCATCGATGAAGAACGTATAGGAGATCGTGGACCTAGTAGTTCCCGATACCTGATCGCTCTCGCTGAGAACTTGCACAGGAAGGTCTTTTGTACCTGTTGTAAAAACGCGCACGTGATCACCGCAAGAGAACCTGTTAGTTCGTCGACACCGACCATGGCATAGAATCTCGGCTATAGCGGCCATGTCAATCGTAGATGCGACATAGGTTTTATCTATAAACCAAGTGATATTGCATAGTCGTGCTGCCTGCCTAACCCTAATATAACTCTAACCCTAACTCTAACCCTTACCTAACACTAAACTTGACCCTAAACCTTACCCTACAACCCTACCCTATGTTGTACACTCGCACAGACACACACATGTTTACGCACGCACCTACGCTCGCAGGCATACACAGGAACATCTCTATCAGGTAATTTTGTTTAATTATTGCGTACTGGCTCCCTAGATCCTATCTGTAGAAGCGCTTGGTTGAGGGCGTTAGGTCAGTAGCCTCGCTGTAGAAGAAATCAAGCCGCCTGTGTCAGTCGAAAGAGCTTCAAGGTCGTGATCCGCTGACGTACTTATGGCAACAGAGTCGACGGTGATCCCTTTACTGATCAACTGCGAATAATGAAAAGCCAGAAAAAAACATTTCATAACGGTTCCTGCTTTCATGCATTGACTTCGTGTATTTATATGAATATCATCGTCGTGATCATCATCTCCCAACCGCGTTATTGTTGTTGTTCACGAATACTCGGTTAAGTAATACGCGCCGTGCGAATGTTCATCGCGGATTATTCTTGGTCTTCTACGATACAGCGCCGATAACTATATAGCGTCTCCATCCCCTTGATTTGCACAGACGCTCTCATCAGGCGGTCTATTACATCTGGTTTCACGGCGGCAATGTACGGTGTTGACGTCTCCTCTCCGTCCGTCACTAACAGGATATATTGGCCGTCTGGCTGAATCGCCTGCGAATCCAGGGACGATAAAACGTCGATGCCTTCCAGCAGACCTGGGCGAGAAATTTCTCATTTTAAAATAGAATCGAGGACAATTCTGACGTCGTCAACGAACAACCGAAGTAGATTCGAAGCGAGTAAGCACGCGCTCTTTATTATACCTAATTACTGTGTGGCCTTGACGGAGCGTTATTTGCTAACAATAATTAGCTGCAAAATATGGTGATATAAAGGATGTTATCTAGACGAAGAATGGATGACTGCGTGCGACATTGGGTAATTTTCTCCGACCCACCGAATTAAATCTAAGCAGAGCAACATGAAGGTTGTCCATCCGATAACACTTTGTGTAAAAGAAATGTTACGCGAACGTTAGAGCTCTATGTTGAAGAGGAACTAATGGTTATGTGATGCGAACTCATCAAGCCGCCTGGCGACTACACGCAGTGGAATCTCTTCCCGCAGCGTCATTGATAAGGACAGCATAGTAGGAGTGAACCAAATGCGCTTCTTATTCACTCCTGAACGTACCTATAACATTCTCGATATTGTAGTAAAGCGAAAGGCGCTAGAAACGTGAACGCGCCGCGAATGCACACGGGGTATTTACATGCTACGAGCACGCATTTTCTATTTGCCCGAGCGCTACGAATGCCGCGAGGGCGTTAGCTTACGAAGTTAATGGGTTGGCTAAAGATCGTTTCGTGTACCTGAACCGATACTGGTTCCACCTCCGGCCCCGTCTGGAAGCAGGTTAACCAGAGTCTCTCTGGTCGTGTTGCTGATTTGCGTCAGAGGAGCCAGGATCTTTCCTTGCGAGGAAAACTCCACGATGCCGACGTATTCTCCATCTCGCACGATATCGAGCAGGTACATGCGGCATGCCTGTAAACAGCGATAGCAGACGAAATCGAGTTCCTTGCTCAATGCTGGATGACCACGCCAGAGCATATAAATCAGCATATATATAATGTCGATTTATATGCTCTGACCACGCAGCAGCGTTGCGGTAAATATGGTGGCGACATCTAGCGCCAAACTATAGTCATTGCCGACGATTGCCTTATTCGCTAGAAACAGCTGCGAATTTGAAAGGCGATAGTGCCTTAATAATAATAATAATAATAATAATAATAATAATAATAATAATAATATTATTATTAATATTATTAATGTGATATTGCTATTTCTTTATTTATAATTATATTATAAGGCCTTATTTGCCTTATTTCAATGTAGCAACTTACTTACCTGTCGCAGACTGAGTAATCTGTCGGCGTTCATGCTCGACGAGGTGTCCAAGACCAGGACGGTATGCTTCTTTGTCCCACGCACGACCGTGAATTTCGGGTACGGTTGTTCGATATCGGGCCGAGGTGGATTAGCGTTATTGTAGAAATCCCCGTGACCACGCATCACCTGAAAGAGCCAGCCCAACCTTGCGCATAATGCTCTCCCTATGCATCTAGTACTATTGTCTACAGCACGTGACTGTAGTTAGAAAAATCGTAGCCCTATACGATAACGCTTAGTACTATTATAACACATGGAAAAACCGGTACGACTATGACTCATATTACGACTAAAATCTCTCCGATAGTGTTCCCCCTCCCCGCCATTTCTTTATAGTGTTATCTCACGATCTTAATTTTATTGCAGTCGGCCATAATATACCTCCCAGACGCTCCTTCTGCCACAGTTGCCGTTCTGTCTGTTGGCCGCCTCGGGGTTGTGCAGGTAGTCTGGTTCAGCAGGATCATTATCACAGAAGCCATCAATCTGTAATGTTGAAGCCATTAAACGCTTTTAGCTGCCACAGCGAGCCAATACATCACATACGCCGCATTACATATCAAGGAATATAATTATATCAGGTGTTAAGAATAACAAATACTGTCTTTATTAACCCCTGATTATATATATATAATATGTCTTTATCCATATAGGGTTGCTAGGAACTGCAATAAGTGAGCGTACATGCAGGCGTGCGTGTGTGCACCTATGAACTTTTTATTCTGGCATTTCCCTTATTTATAGCGCAGCGCACCGGGTAAGTGCTGGTTTTCTTTGCACGAGTGTTGACGAGAAAATAGGCGTACTTGTTTCAAGTGTTGCCGATACATGAGCGATGCGGAAGGATCGCCGCCATCTTGATCCTCCCAGCGGCATTCCGGGGGCGGCTGGTTGGTTGTCGGATCGATGTAACATGTACCTCCCGTGTTTACGTTCACCAACTGACCTGCCAAGTACAAAGCAGCGTCGGTATATTTGTCTGCGTATATATGTGACTAGATCAAAGAAAGAAAAATATTATGTGAGTAAGAAAGCAATCAAGTAAGAACGATCAAGCGATCGACGGAACCAAAGAAAGAACGAAAGAAAGAACAAACGAACGAACGAACGAACGAACGAACGAACGAGCAACTGAGTGCGTTTGCGAGTGGGCGTGATCGGACGAACTGCATGGTGGATGCGTAGAGAGATAGCCAGATGGATAGAAGGATACTTATATATTGACGACTTCAATACAACATACCTTTAAGACTTTTTGAGCATCGTACTCCCGTGTATTGGCCATCGCTAGCGAGGTACACCCACCTTTGGTCTTCATCCACAGGATATTCGTCGTAAACACCCCAGCGGAAGTGTGCCCACTCGTGTACGATGACCTAATGTAAATTCACCGTGTTAGTTAACATCGTCTCCAAGAGGCTGCCTCTAAAGGTAGTATCTCACTGGGCTGCAACTGTTGGCGACAAATTGCGAACGGCATTCGCGAGGGAGATTCCAAAATGTCTCGAAACGTTCGCAGGGGTTCTCAATTTCCTCGCGTGAGTCGCAGAGCCTCGCTCTTGTGTCGCTGGAATTTTGAACATGTTCAAAAAATTCGCGCGACAAATTTTCTCTCAAAATAGTCACAGAGTCGTCGCGGGTGTCTCGAACCCGTCTCGAACCCTTCTCAATTTAGTTTCCGTGAGTCAGAAAGTGCGAGTAATGTGAGACAACTTTGTAAAGGGTTGGCGACCTATGAAACTATGTCAGCCTGGTCCTCATCCAGGTTGGGGTCCTCATCCAGCAGCTTCTGCACTTCTTCGCTGAGGTCCATCTCGCTTAACGTCTGATGACAAAATGATTGCTGGACTGGGGAGGGGCCCCGTATTTATATGGTCCAGATTTCTCAATTGTCACGCATAACTGTCGCGCGACTGTTGCACGACATTCGAGCGACTGTCGCGCGACACTCGCGCGACAGTCGCAAGTGCAAAAAATTCGCAATTTTGTAGCGTGAATGTCGCGCGACATTCGCGCGACATGTATGCAAACGTTTTTGGCCCAAATTTCGCCGGGAGTTCGTGCGACATTCGTGCAACATTCGTGCAACATACGCGATCGTGTCGTAAGTTCCAATTCAGTGTGATTCCAAGTGAAAATTGTCGCTAATTTGCGTATTTTCTCGCAATTTTGTGTCTCCAACTAGTCGCGAGCTGTCGCAGCCCAGTGAGATACTACATGCGCAACGTTAAATGCAGAAAGGTTTTGCGCGGTTAATTCTTAACATTCGTAGACCTTCAGACGCCCGCACTGATTCTGCTGTGGCAGCACATAGGCCTACGGCTGCTGCTGCTGAGGCCACGGCGGCGGGGTTTTTTGGCCAGAGAACATCTAGTGGGAATTCTCAGTCTAAACAAACATCAATCAACGGGCTTAGCCAATGAACGTGAGGAGAACCAACATGGCTACGATAATTAAAAGCCCACGTCATGATTCCAGCTAGACTGGTACGGACGAAGTATCGGCCAAGTCTCTTTCGCTACACTAAAGTTATAGTTAGTGCAGCGTGTCGAACTCTCCACCGCGGGGCAGTCTAAGCCGAATCACCCTTCCTGGTGTGAAAAATTCTGTGGAAAATCCCTCGAAGAGAGCCTCGTCGCGCCATCTATGGGACGCGATATGTACGAGAATAACTTCAGGGCGTGAAATGGAAGAAATTGGAAATCGCTTTTCTAGAGGAAAACCTAAAGCGCCGACCAAAACACTTGCAATTACGAGCATTTGGATTTATTCTCGCCCTACGTGCAGAGTCGAAAGGCTTCTGCAAGCGCCACAACTCCTCAATTGACCGATTATGCGGCTTTATGTACTACCCAGAGGGCCTCGCGTATATAGTTCTACATAGAGGGCAGCAAATTCATATCAAAAGGCGCTGTTCGCGCTTCGCGCGTATATCCGGGCTGCAGATCGTCTAGCAGAAGTGAAGTTCGAGATTTTCAAAAAGCTATGCGTTGACTATTTTGCTTATAATTTAGCTGGTGTGCCTTACACCTGCTATAAGACATTACTTTACACCATGAATTTAGAATCCACTTTCTGCTAACAGCGCGCGACTGCTAACTTCCTGGTCAAACTCCGAGTATGTAAACTACCAACCGGTTTTTATCCGGGCTGCATTATAGCAGCACTGATAACAGCGCGCGACTGCTAAGTTCCTGGTCAAACTCTGTGTATGTAAACTACGAACCGGTTTTTACAATATTGCTATTTCTTTATTTATAATTATATTATAAGGCCTTATTTCAATGTAGCAACTTACTTACCTGTCGCAGACTGAGTAATTTGTCGCCGTTCATGCTCCCCGAGGTGTCCAAGACCAAGACGGTATGCTTCTTCTTCCCACGCACGACCTTGAATTTCGGGTACGGTTGTTCGATATCGGGCCGAGGTGGATTAGCGTTATTGTTGAAATCCCCGTGACCACGCATCACCTGAAAGAGCCAGCCCAACCTTGCGCATAATGCTCTCCCTGTGCATCTAGTACTAGTGTACAGCACGTGACTGTAGTCAGAAAAATCGTAGCCCTATACGTTAACGCTTAGTACTATTATAACACATGGAAAAACCGGTACGACTATGACTAATATTACGACTAAAATCTCTCCGATAGTGTTCCCCTCCCCCCATTTTGTATAGTGTTATCTCACGATCTTAATTTTATTGCAGTCGGCCATAATATACCTCCCAGACGCTCCTTCTGCCACAGTTGCCGTTCTGTCTGTTGGCCGCCTCGGGGTTGTGCAGGTAGTTTGGTTCAGCAGGATTATTATCACAGAAGCCATCAATCTGTAATGTTGAAGCCATTAAACGCTTTTAGCTGCCACAGCGAGATCACATAAGCCGCATTACATATCAAGGAATATAATTATATCAGGGGTTAAGAATGACAAATACTGTCTTTATTAACCCTGATTATATATATATAATATGTCTTTATCCATATAGGGTTGCTAGGAACTGCAATACGTGTGCGTACATGCAGGCGTGCGTGTGTGCACCTATGAACTTTATATTCTGGCATTTCCCTTATTTATAGCGCAGCGCACCGGGTAAGTGCTGGTTTCCTATGCACGAGTGTTGACGAGAAAATAGGCGTACTTGTTTCAAGTGTTGCCGATACATGAGCGATGCGGAAGGATCGCCGCCATCTTGATCCTCCCAGCGGCATTCCGGGGGCGGCTGGTTGGTTGTCGGGTCGATGTAACATGTACCTCCCGTGTTTACGTTCACCAACTGACCTGCCAAGTACAAAGCAGCGTCGGTCTATTTGTCTGCGTATATATGTGACTAGATCAAAGAAAGAAAACTATTATGTGAGTAAGAAAGCAATCAAGTAAGTAAGAACGATCAAGCTATCGACGGAACGAAAGAAAGAACGAAAGAAAGAACAAACGATCGAACGAACGAATGAACGAGCAACCGAGTGCGTTTGCGAGTGGGCGTGATCGGACGCACTGCATGGTGGATGCGTAGAGAGATAGCCAGATGGATAGAAGGATACTTATATATTGACGACTTCAATACAACATACCTTTAAGACTTTTTGAGCATCGTACTCCCGTATATTGGCCATCGCTAGCGAGGTACACCCACTTTTGGTCTTCATCCACAGGATATTCGTCGTAAACACCCCAGCGGAAGTGTGCCCACTCGTGTACGATGACCTAATGTAAATTCACCGTGTTAGTTAACATCGTCTCCAAGAGGCTGCCTCTAAAGGTAGTATCTCACTGGGCTGCGACTGTTGGCGACAAATTGCGAACGACATTCGCGAGGGAGATTCCTAAATGACTCAAAACGTTCGCAGGGGTTTCCAATTTCCTCGCGTGAGTTGCAGGGCTTCGATCGCTCTCGTGTCGATGGAATTTTGAACATGTTCAAAAAATCCGCGCGACAAATTTTCTCTCAAAATAGTCACAGAGTCGTCGCGGGTGTCTCGAACCCGTCTCGAACCCTTTTCAGACAACTTTGTGAGGGGTTGGCGACTTATGAAACTATGTCAGCCTAGTCCTCATCCAGGTTGGGGTCCTCATCCAGCAGCTTCTGCACTTCTTCTCTGAGTTCCATTTTGCTTAAAACACGTTCCCCGCGGATCCACGAGTCAGCTCATGGATAGATTATTGGTTTTTGTTACTCTGATTTCCAACAGATGGCAGG
>NW_014578627.1:22844-32105 GCF_000485595.1 Priapulus caudatus
AATTATATTAGCCTTAATTTGAAGAGAAAAACAATGGATTAGAAGGTGTGTACAAAGTGTTTTATATAGAAATGAAAATACCGGGACAGAAAATCTTATGTTAGTAACAGGATCTTTGTATTGTCTTCGTATCAAGTCAATATTTTACTAAAAGATTACTATGAATCGGGCCGGGATTTAGACAAATCATGGTAGTCGCATCAGCATAACGAGCGAATATGGCGGCCGGAGGCAGCCATTTCGCGAGTGCTATGTAGTGTAGCAATATTTTGTTCGATACCTTTTACATCATCTGTACAACCAGTTAACACGTTCGATAATGACTCCGTGTTCGCCCACATAACCTTTAATGGGAAGTTAAAGACCCTGCTGGCTCTGTTTTTGGGTAATCAGTCGACTGGCTATCTTATTAAAACAGACGAACACGTAGTAGCCGAAATCTATGACGTGGCCACGGATCTGGGTTACCGATCACACGCAACCGAAATAAAGAAAAGGTGCGAGCGTGTTCAAGGTAACTGAAATCTGTGATCTGGCTACGAATCGAACTTACTAATCACACGCAGTCGAAATTTAAAAAAAAGTGCGAGCGTGTGTGTATGAGCGTATGAGTGTGTAACCGAAATCTGTGACCAGACTACCAAACGTGTTCATCGCGGTCATGACATAGGCGGTATGAAAATCGGTTCATCAAGAGAAGCACCGACGCATTTACGCACCTAGTGG
The DNA here is from genome assembly GCF_000485595.1 of Priapulus caudatus. Taxonomy (NCBI): domain Eukaryota; kingdom Metazoa; phylum Priapulida; class Priapulimorpha; order Priapulimorphida; family Priapulidae; genus Priapulus; species Priapulus caudatus. The sequence goes on from NW_014578627.1 coordinate 23,571, forward strand.
CGTTGTACAGGAACAGCGAAGCGTCGTGGAAGACGGTCTGAATGCGATCCAGTAGATCAACGTTCTCGGGCACGTCATCGTGGATAGCGATCAGTATCTGATGATACTCGTTGTCTTTAAGGTAGACAGATGATCGGCCGCAAGCTTGCACGGAAGCGATGGCCGCTAGGAGCAGCACGATCGCGTAACCCCGAACGATACCCATACCTGCGTTACACGATTTCATAATTAACATAGAATTATATGCATATATATATATATATACGTGTGTGTGTGGTGTGTGTGTGTGTGTGTGTGTGTGTGTGTGTGTGTGTTGTGTGTGTGTGTGTGTGTGTGTGTGTGTGTGTGTGTGTGTGTGTGTGTGTGTGTGTGTGTGTGGTGTGTGTGTGTGTGTGTGTGTGTGTGTGTGTGTGTGTGCGTGTGCGTGTGCGTGTGGCGTGTGCGTGTGCGTGTGCGTGTGCGTGTGCGCCGCCGCGCGCGTCGTGTGTGTGTGTGGTGTGTGTGCGCGACGCGCGCGCATGTGTGGTGTGTGGTCGTGAGTGTGTGTAAATAAATAAATAAATATACTACTACTAATAATAATAATAATAACTAGACAGAGAGCACTCACGGAGAGTGCATACCTCCGCGAGATGTAACATGTATGTGCTCGCTGGTGGCGGCCTGCTGACTGACTCGCCTGCTGCTGGCTCGAGCGTGCTATTGATGCGCGCGTGGCTACACACACCACACACACACACACACACACACACACACACGCACGCACGCACCGCCGCGCGCGCCGCGCCGAGCGATTGCATGACCTCCGTTTGCGGCGGAGGTAATGATAATAATCAATAGTGATGCGCCTAGTGCCACCGCATATCTAACGTAAATGGATTCTTTGGATGTCGGATGAGCTCTTCAGAAGCCTCTACTGTCTATATTTCGCGCGAATCCTCTTGCTCCGCGTTAATCACGGCAACCATCACACTTTATACCCGATCGTCAAGCTAGATGACCTTGATGATGCATATTTTATCGGCTTTTTGCAACTCCACGCGTGGCCTTGTTATTAACATATGAAAAATAATAGTTTGGACGCATGTGGGCTTCGTATGAATTTAATTTACGCATAATGGTTATGTAACAGGATGCACTGCATGCCAAGGTGGAGATAACAGTAGAACGGTAAGAACTTCACGGAAACACAGCGTGAGCAATGTTTTCTTACCGAATGAGCATGCTTCTCCATTGACGAAAATTATGCTCCCATATCGCACAGACATGTGCAATTTTATTATATAAATAAAGTTAGAAATAATTACATTAAAATCTTTATCATCATTAGCGAGACTATTGCATTGTTTTTTTGTCGCACAAAATGTTCTTAAATCAGTTTAAAACGACATTTTTGTCGAATATTTACATATCCTCGTGCATGTCACACACATGTAGTTAACATCGGTATAGCCAATTACTGAACGGACGAAATGACGTTCTAACAGAACGTGACGGGAATGCTATACAGCAGCCAACCATATGCAGTCCTTGCATATTACGCGAATTTTAAAATAAACTGCAAACTTATACAACAATTCAATATAGAAACACATAATCGAGAGAAGGTTATTGTATAAAATTCGTCCGGCGCCCGGACCGTACATACCTGTTTATTGACGACACTCGACTGCTACTGCCAAAAATCGTCTAAAAACGCATCATGAATGCGCATGCCAAATAGTACTTTATACAGCAAATACCGTGTTCACGACCTAAATGTATCAGGTCCAGTGCTAGGCGGTAAATACATGCGGCGGACATGCGCCAAGATGGCTGGGAAATATATCTCATTCTCCATTGGTGAGGAGCATTATGCCGTGCATTAATATAATAGCAACATTTCGACATTCGAAATAAAGTCGCCCGCTGAGCGATGCTGCCACATAGTATGAGCGTCTAAATAACGGAAAGAATGTTCCATGCTTTTGAAGAGGGAGATTAACTCTGCTAAATCATATAATTACCCTGCTTACGCCCACAGTTTTATGTTAAATTAGGTCCGGCCGACTGTGGACAATGCGCGTTTCAGAACGCCGCCATTTTCCGCGTACCAAGTGCATAGGTTGGATGTTTCCAAATGCATAGAGTGATTGTTCAAAGTTCATCAGTTATAAACGTTAGTATCTAAATGCGGGGTCACACAAATCACTCATACGACACGTTTGCTTAAATGCATGGTAGAAAAATAAAGTTGTGACTGTGGATGATGAAGGTGAGGCAGATGAGAAAGAACAGAAACCAAGATGAGAAAGAGAATGTAAATGGGCGAGGACGTCGAGAAATGAAGAGAATGTGAGAAAGGTAAAGTAATTCTCATCGTTTATTTATCCAGGATTAGCGAGACACCCTACGTTACACATATATACATCTTTAGTATATAAAAATTATCTTATGAAACTTCCTCAGATTCCGCGAAATGACATCCGAATGAAGAATACTGATTTGAACGAAACCGTTAGGTGTGTTTCTATAAATGCGGGCATTATTGCGCGTACTAGCCGATCTGTGCGCATGCTAGGCTAGGCTCATACAAACAAGAATGGGTTCTTCGTGAAACGTGTTCTGAGAAACGTGAAGCAGTCTTCGCGTAATAACTAATAAATAACGCAATTGGCACTACATTGATATGCCGTAATTATGAATGTATTGTATAGAAATGATCTTTAAACGGAGCACATTCTTGAAATCACAAATAACGACAGCTTATGGAAGACATAAATTAGTTGATCAAGCACGTCGATGGCAGTGGAGCGTTTTATGATACACGTTTGTACCTATAATATATGTATTATATACATATATATATATATATTTATTGATTTATATATGTGTGTATAAATGTGCCATGCATGACAGCGGATGGCACGCGTGTTTTAGTACACGTACCTAAACATCAAGTTGGGTAAATAAACGTGATATCTATGACAGCGAGTACCTTCGCTGTTTAAACCGACCAGGTGAAAGCCGAGTAAAGAAAACTAACGACTGAGTAAGACCAACGATTCTTCCGTGAAACGATCGTAAGCATGCTTTTTCATCGTGGAAATTTAAGGATGGATTTCGGCAATTATCACCGAGCTCACTTCTGTGAAGTGATAATCACAACTAAGTTTCTATCGCTACAGACGATTCACTAGCTGTTCTCACTATTAGAACTATCCGACGTTAGGCCTAAACTTTAGACGTCTGTCTATCTGTGAGATTTGCTGTCACTGCATGGCCGACGATACACGTCAAACTGGGTCCGGTGTCGCCATCGGTTCGGATATCGTTGGATCTACTACTTTTCTAGGCATGAACTGCCAGAATCTTTGGTCCCTGTAAAATCAAAGTTTATATTATTATCATTTCATGGATTCGGATGCGACTAGGTACTAGGGTGGTATAAACTACAACTAGCAAGTTCTATAGATTGTCGGTCAACGGGGTCATTTTGCCTTATAAAACGATACAAGACTATACTGAGGATGATTGCAGAAAATGTGTTTTATACGTATTTTGCAGGCTAACAACGTTGCCACTAAAACCATTCATGAATATACTAACATCGCTGTAACAAAGCAGTTTATTATTCCGCGTGTCATATTCTTTAGATAGGCTACTATATCACCCAGTTAAATTTGCGCTTGAGTTGTTTCTATATCTGACTTATCTATTCGCCGCTAAGAAAAAATTGTAGTCTGCAACCTGTAGTATGGTAGCCGAGATGGCTACGAATATTTTTATTATTTATTTTTAATTCGTTTATAAGCCAGAGCGATGCACAGATGACGTTTGCAACAACCATTTAATTCGTTGCATGTTTCTAAAATTAGTATCAAAAGATATACTTGTTCATTTAGCGGCTAGGTGAGAAGTTGGCCTATTATTAGTTAATATATAGTGTTTTTTAATGGTAATTATTTTTTCATGGTTATGTCTTCTTACTGTCAACTGATAACACGACTTCTTTGGGGGTCTCTACTTCGCTGATTAGGTTATTATAATTGGTCTGTTTGCCATATCAATAGCTTTAATAGACTTGGACCCGTTCCGCCAATCAATGACAGGTTGCTGTGAACGCACTTCTGTTTCAGAAGGTAAAACGTACCACCTGGTGATCAGTTGACCGTGTCACTGCTGGGCGACTTTAGCTGGGTTTTCACAGACTGGGTCACAAATATCCAACTTTATGCATTTACACAAATCTACTTAGAAAAACCCACTCGGACGAATATGCACCACCAAGCAATTGAAATTTGTGGAAAATCAAGAGAAACACAATGTTTAGTTTATAATGTTTATTGTAACTATGGGAATACATGTTGCAGATTGAAGAAGGTAATATTAAATTGTGTAAATATAAATTTGGCTCTGTAACTGACTGCAATTTTATTCGTTTTTTACTTTTTTAATAAATGATTTACATGTAATCTACATATGATGTGTTTTAGTGTATACACTGTTCAGTAAGGTATATTTTTGCCATTATAGACTCTGTTCGTTTAATCTGAATGGTAAAGAACTTTCATTGCACCAAATTTCGACAAGTCACATTTGGAATCTTCTGTTGACCACATGCATAACGGATTTTTTCAAGGATCCATTCACACGACATTCAGGCGAGCCCTGCCGCAACCTATTATCTTCAAGGGAAAACAATAGGTAGCGGCATCGCTCACATGAAAATCCCGTGAGAAACGCGATTTTCGAGCGGATAATGCTAGAAAGCACTGTTCTTGGACCGGCCCACCGGACGAGTACAATGCTTTCGCGCGTTTGCTGCTCGAAAATCGCGTGAATGGATTCGTAGCCTTATCCTAAAGGATCTCACACACTTGAGCGTTTCATGCCGCGATAAATCGTCACGCTCACTGTTCGGATGCAGCGCGGCAGAAAATAGCAAAGTACACTCGGTAGCGTAAAACGCTCAGGTGTGTGGGAGCCATTTAAAGTCTATGGGAAACTAACCAAGTTTTTGTGTGATAGTGTCGGAGCTAGTATATTGGTTGCTTCCGTTCGTTCTTTCAAATCTTGAAGTGTATGGGAACTATCCGATAATAGCTCTACATCTATATACTTAAAAAGAAACATAAACATGAAAAAGCTTCCGGTACTGATTGACTTTTGTGCGGAGCTTTATGGATATTAGTAATGATAATAATCAATAGTGATGCGCCTAGTGCACGCATATCTAACGTAAATGGATTCTTTGGATGTCGGATGAGCTCTTCAGAAAGCCTCTATGTCTATATTTCGCGCGAATCCTCTTGCTCCGCGTTAATCACGGAACCATACACCTTTATACCCCGATCGTCAAGCTAGATGACCTTGATGATGCAGATTTTTATCGGCTTTTTGCAACTCCACGCGTTGGCTTGTTATTAACATATGAAAAATAATAGGTTTGGACGCATGTGGCTTCGTTGAATTTAATTTACCATAATGGTTATGTAACAGGATGCACTGCATGCCAAGGTGGAGATAACAGTAGAAGGTAAGAACTTCACGGAAACACAGGTGAGCCAATGTTTTCTTACCGAATGAGCATGCTTCTAAAATTATGCTCCATATCGCACAGACAATGTGCAATTTTATTTATAATAAAGTTTAGAAATAATTACATTAAATCTTTATCATCATTAGCGAGACTATTGCATTGTTTTTTTTGTCGCACAAAATGTTCTTAAATCAGTTTAAAACGACATTTTTGTCGAATATTTACATATCCTCGTGCATGTCACACACATGTAGTTAACAATCGTATAGCCAATTACTGAACTGACGAATTGACGTTCTAACAGAACGTGACGGCATGCTATACAGCAGCCAACCATATGCAGTCCTTGCATATTACGCGAATTTTAAAATAAACTGCAAACTTATACAAGCAATTCAATATAAAACATCAATAATCGAAGAAGGTTATTTGTAAAAATCGTCCGGCGCCCGGACGTACATACCTGTTTATTGACGACACTCGACTGCTACTGCCAAAATCGTCTGATAAAACGCATCATGAATGGCATGCAAATGTACTTTATACAGCAAATACCGTGTTCACACCTAAATGTATCAGGTCCAGTGTAGGCGGTAAATACATGCGCGGACATGCGCCAAGATGGCTGGGAAATATATCTCATTCTCATTGGTGAGGAGCATTATGCGTGTCATTAAATAATAGCAACATTTCGACAATTCGAAATAAATGTCGCCCGCTGAGCGATGCTGCCACATAGTATGAGCGTCTAAATAACGAAAAATATCCATGCTTTTGAAGAGGGAGATTAACCTCTGCTAAATCATATAATTACCCTGTTACGCCCACAGTTTTATGTTAAATTAGGTCCGGCCGACTTGTGGACAATGCGTTTCAGAACGCCGCCATTTTCCCGTACCAAGTGCATAGGTTGGATGTTCCAAATGCATAGAGTGATTGTTCAAAGTTCATCAGTTATAAACGTAGTATCTAAATGCGGGGTCACACAAATCACTCATACGGACACGTTTGCTTAATGCATGGTAGAAAAATAAAGTTGTGACTGTGGATGATGAAGGTGAGGCAGATGAGAAAGAACAGAATCAGATGAGAAGAGAAATGTAAATGGGCGAGGACTGCGAAAAATGAAGAGAATGTGAGAAAGGTAAAGTCATTTCATCGGTTTATTTAATCCAGGATTAGCGAGACACTCTACGTTACACATATATACATCTTTAGTATATAAAAATATCTTATGAAACTTCCTCAGGTTCCGGAAAATGACATCCGAATGAAGAATACTGATTGAACGGAAACCGTTGGTGTGTTTTTTATAAATGCGGCATATTGCGCGTACTAGCCGATGTGCGCCATGCTAGGCTAGGCTATACAAACAAGTATGGGTTCTTCGTGAAACGTGTTCTGAGAAACGTGAAGCAGTCTTCGCGTAATAACTAATAAATAACGCAATTGGCACCTACTTGATATGCAGTAATTATGAATGTATGTATTACGAATGTTTTAACGCGACACATCTTGAAATCTCAATAACGACAGCTTATGGAAAATAAATTAAGTTGATAAGCACGTCGATGGCAGTTGAGCGTTTTATCTGTATGTACATGCCCAGGTCGCCGCACATGTTCGGGTTGACGGTGTACGGATGGTCGTCCGGCAGGCTGCCGATCTCCACGTCCGAGACGTCGAGGCTCTCATTGACCGCCACCTCGTAGCCGCGATCCGGCCACGACTGCGGCACCAGGATCGTGACGTCATGGAAGTAGGCGCGAAATCTGCACGAGAGAGAGCGCGATTCACAATTTGATTTTCAGCGCGAAAGCACTGAATCCGATAAAGATATATCCGAGAAATCCGAGAATCCGAGAATGCGAGAAATAAATATTTATTCGTACCAGGGAAAGATCCGACAGACTCCTGCCGGAATCTCAAAATTTTGTAAAGAAATTTGAACAATTTCGTAGTTTTATTTGTGTTATCTAAAAGAAATTTAACATGAGGACGTATCTCGTGTGTTTTCAATTAGAGCCAGTGATCAAACAAATTTATACTGCGTCGTGGGTGCGACCACGCAGGGTCAATATATGGAGACGATATCGGATAGCAGCGCCTACCAGCACATAGTCCGTAGTCAAGGTTTACACAAAACGACTACTCTACTTCGACAGCAAGAAAGAAAGCTACCCTATCTTGTACAAACAAAAGCTGATTTCGCATCTCCAAAAGCGCAGTGCTCTGCGGGACTTTTTAGCTACCGAGCATGCTATGTAGTGTAGCAATATTTTGTTCGCTACCTTTCACATCTGTACAACCAGTTAACACGTTCGATAATGACTCCGTGTCCGCCCACATCACCTTTAATGGAAAGTTAAAGACCCTGCTGGCTCTGTTTTGGGGTAATCAGTCGACTGGCTATCTTATTACAACATGCGAACACGCGGACCTAGTAGCCGAAATCTATGACGTGGCCACGGATCTGGGTTACCGATCACACGCAACCGAAATAAAGAAAAGGTGCGAGAGTGTTCTTGGTAACTGAAATCTGTGATCTGGCTACGAATCGAACTTACCAATCACACGCAGTCAAAATAAAAAAAGGTGCGAGCGTGTGTGTATGAGCATATGAGCGTGTAACCGAAATCTGTGACCAAACTACCAAACGTGTTCATCGCGGTCATAACATAGGCAGTATGAAAATCGGTTCATCAAGAGAAGCGCCGATGAGTTTACGCACCTGGTGGCGTTGTACAGGAACAGCGAAGCGTCGTGGAAGACGGTCTGAATGCGATCCAGTAGATCAACGTTCTCGGGCACGTCCTCGTGGATAGCGATCAGTATCTGATGATACTCGTTGTCTTTAAGGTAGACAGATGATCGGCCGCAAGCTTGCACAGAGGCGATGGCCGCTAGGACCAGCACGATCGCGTAACCCCGAACGATACCCATACCTGCGTTACACGATTTTATAATTAACAGAGAATTATATGCATATATATTTATATGTGTATATATATATA
>NW_014578627.1:32115-43470 GCF_000485595.1 Priapulus caudatus
CCTAACCCTAACCCTAACCCTTACCCTAACACTAAACTTGACCCTAAACCCTACCCTATGTTGTACACTCGCACAGACACACACATGTTCACGCACGCGCGTACGAACGCACGCACGTACGCTCGCAGGCATACACAGGAACATCTCTATCAGGTAATTTTGTTTAATTTTATTGCGTACTGGCTCCCCTAGATCCTATCTGTAGAAGCGCTTGGTTGAGAGCGTTGGAGTCAGTAGTCTCGCTGTAGAAGAAAATCAAGCCGCCTGTGTCAGTCGAAAGAGCTTCAAGATTGGGATCCGCTGCCGTACCTATGGCAACAGAGTCGACGGTGATCCGTTTACTGATCAACTGCGAATAATGAAAAGCAAAAAAACACATTTCAGAACGGTTTCTGCTTTCATGCATTGACTTCTTGTATTTACGTGAATATCATCGTCGTCATCATTATCACCCAACCGCGTTATTGTTGTTGTTCACGAATACTCGGTTAAGTAATACGCGCCGTGCGAATGTTCATCGCGGATTATTATTGGTCTTCTACGATACAGCGCCGATAACTATATAGCGTCTCCATCCCCTTGATTTGCACAGACGCTCTCATCAGGCGGTCTATTACATCTTGTTTCTCTGTGTCGTACGGGTTTGACTGTCCGTCCGTCACTAACAGGATATATTGGCCGTCTGGCTGAATCGCTTGCGAATCCAGGGACGATAAAACGGCGATGGCTTCCAGCAGACCTGGGCGAGAAATTTTTCATTTTAAAATAGAATCGAGGACAATTCTGACGTCGTCAACGAACAACCGAAGTAGATTCGAAGCGAGTAAGCACGCGCTCTTTATTATACCTAATTACTGTGTGGCCTTGACGGGGCGTTATTTGCTAACAATTAGCTGTAAAAGATGGTGATATAAAAGATGTTATCTAGACGAAGAATGGATGACTGCGTGCGACATTGGGTAATTTTCTCCCACCCACCGAATTAAATCTAAGGAGGGCAACATGTAGGTTGTCCATCCGATACCACTTTGTGTAAAAGAAATGTTACGCGAACGTTAGAGCTCTATGTTGAAGAGGAACTATTGGTTATGTGATGCGAACTCATCAAGCCGCTTGACGACAAACGCGAGGAGATACTACACGCAGTGGAATCTCTTCCCGCCGCGTCATTGATTAGGACAGCACAGCAGGAGTGAACCAAATGCGCTTCTTATTCTCTCCTGAACGTACCTATAACATTCTCTATATTGTAGTAAAGCGAAAGGCGCTAGAAACGTGAACGCGCCGCGAATGCACACGGGGTATTTCCATGCTACGAGCACGCATTTTCTATTTGCCAAGCATTTTACCAACCTGCCAAACTGCTCTCCGTTATTCAGAGTTTCTGGTAGTACTCGGTCCTTTGTTTCGGGCAAGAACATCGCTAACACCCCGGCTATAACTGCCGGAAGTCCAAATATGACGAGAGGCAACGTGACAGTCGAATAGTGCGTTCCCTACAAAAAAATTAACGTTACTACATGATCAAAATAACATAACTCTTATTATTATTATAAATGTTGTTGTTGTTGTTGTTGATGATGATGATGTTGATGTTATTGTTATTGTAGTTGTTGCTGCTGTTGTTGCTATTGTTGTTGTTGTTGTTGTTGTTGTTATCGTTGTTGTTGTTGTTGTTGTTGTTGTATGTTGTTGTTTGTTGTTGTTGTTATTGTTGTTGTTATCGTTGATGATGTTGTTGTTGATGTTGTTGTTGTTGCTGTTGTTGTTGTCGTCGTCGTCGTTGTCGTTGTTGTTGTTGTTATTATTATTACCGAGGTGTCAAAACCTTGATGTGCTTTATTTACAGACCAAGCGTTCTTCGTTTTCGTTTGAATGCTACCGACTCGATGTTTTAAAATGTTCCTAACCGATTCATTGCACAAATAATCTCTAATCTCTATTCCTCGAAAGCTCAGATAAGGTTTGCTAATCACGTTAACAGAGGTTTTATTGCATTATTTCCTACATTATAGATTACTATGTATATCAGTTCACGTATGAGTTCCATCATATGCGCGCACAAATAAAGGTCTTACAAGGCATCATAAAGACACACACGAGCCGTTATATCTAGGGGCGTAGTGTAAGTGCACTGCTAGGTTACGATTAGAGAGTCTATATCTTCTGTAGACACTAAAATCGTATTTACACAAAGTGCGTCTGTATGATTATGTAATCCATAGTCATACAGACGCACTTTGTGTAAATACGATTTTACACAGCTACAACAGCTACACAGGTACAAGCTAACCATTATCATGATGGTAATAACGCAAATAAACACTAATACTCCCTAGTTTACCCGTACAAATAATGTCCAGGTTCCTCAACAACGTCAACCATCGCGGTCTGTACAGCGAGATACCATACAGACTGGTTAAATACGGGGTTTTACAGACACGCCTGTTAAAATCTTTGTCGGAAGCTTTCGTGATGCTGCCCACGCTATACCCCCCCCCTCCCTCCCCCGCATCGATCGGCTACCGTCGTACAGTACGGCGGCAATAAAGAACTAAACGTGCATATGTCTGCGGATTCACCCCGTTTAAATCCCTAAGTTGCTAAATATATCGCCAGATGCGCAAACGCAGCCTTTTTGCGACGCTACGTATATACGTACCAGCATGGATATGTAAGGAGCGAGGATAGCGCCGACTCGGGCGAATACTGAGTTACTGCCGACGCCCGCGTTACGCACTACGGTCGGATATATTTCGGCGCTGTACAGGTAGACGACAGTGAATGTGATCGAGACGCTAAACTTGCCGAACGTCGCAAGCCCGACGATCAACCAGCTAAAGCCTGTTGGGAGAAAAACCACAATGCATTCAGGTTGACTGATGTTGCTGCAAATCTGCTTTCGCGCCACGGCCTGTAGAGCCTGTTCTGTCAGCGGCTATATGGAAACAACTTAGCATAACACAGTTATTATTCAGGTTGCTCGTCTTTCGCGGTGGAGATAGTTTTAGGACAATATTAGAGGTATATATGCCTGAACTCGACTGAAAAAGACAAATGACGACATACCGGCGCACAGTGCATGTGACAGCAGCTAGAGAATGTAAAACTTAAAAATGAAATGTGCTGGGAGAAATGAGCACGGTTCAACGCTGTTATGGATAACTATATAACTTTTATCGTTGGCGTTTTAAAATTTCGCATTTTCAGTCGAATACGCGACTCTTTGAGCGGTATACTGCATGTAGAGCCCAACGCAAGACTCACTTGACCGCGTGTGTGCGTCACTCGTTGATACATTTCTGGTCACGTGATAATCACAACGATAAGAAGAAAGCAACAACAGTTAATGTCCGCATCAATAAACGATATTAAATTGTCTTTTTTACATTCGAAAAACGTCCCTAAAGTACTCTAGCATCACAGCTAATCGAACTACGTGTTAGCATATATTATATATATATTATAGGTCCTATTATAGACACCCTGGTGTTAGCGAATACCGTGTAAGAACGGCAGAGCCGTCACCAGGCAACTGATGCCGCTAGCCAACATCGTCGCAGATGTAGTCAGTCTGCGTCCGAAGCGCTTCATTGTATACATGGCGACCAGATGAGCGGGTATCTCAACGAGGGAAGCCAGAGTGAAGCCGACATAAGGGTTGCTGCCCAGGTTCACGGAGTTCAATGAAAGTCCGTAGTATACCATCGATACGACGAACCTATAAACAACGGGTGACAAATAACCTATATTAAATGGCATATGATAGGGTGGTGTGCGACAGGTAGCAAAGTGACATATGACTGGTAACAATGTGCATGGTGACATGTGACAGATGACCTGTTGACCTATGGCAGACAGGCCTACATGTGACAGGCATAGGATGTATAGGGTGACATGTGACACATGAATTGGTGACATGTGACAGGGTGACATGCAACAGACGACAGGGTGACATGTGACGCACGATAGGGTGACATGTGATAGGTAGCATATGACATGATGTCATAGACGTCTGACAGATGACCGAGTGACGTGCGACGAAGCACCCGTACTCACAGTTGCGCTGCAATAGCAACATTTTATAACGTTTTTACGTATTGGGCAAAATATTTCCTCTTCTCGTTTCTTCGCGCTCTGATATGCATGTCAGTGACATTACCACTGATACATCATGATGAGGGATTTCTTCCTCATGTTTGGCGTACGCAGTGTGTCCATGACGTTCGGTTCTCTCACCTTTCCGTCGTCGGTGACTATCTGATGCTTCTGAAATTGTCAGACCCGTATATTAGAAGGTCATTCCTTCGTACGATGGGAATCAGTTAATTTTGTATTGTGACTATTGAAATGCAGGCCCCGTCCAACCATTAAACAACCCAGCCCGTCGCCCAAGGGAACATAATAAGGATTTGCCATTTAATTTGTTATTGAAGAAATAATATATATATGTGTATAATTACAAGACTAAAGAAATGGCCAATATTCTAATTAGAAATTTCAGTGGTAAATGTCAAACGTGTTATTAGGCCTACGTGCTTGATCCATGCAGCCATTGGTGCTTCCACAACGCAACACTGGCATGACTGGTAGGAATCAACATATGAACATAGATACAGGAAGATTGGATATTCAAATCCACCGGACATTTATGACAGTCGTCAATGGACTCACCAAGGAATACCAGTGAAATATTCAACAGGCATCTACAGTCACTCTATAGGCCTATAGTAAATTAACTTCAAATTTTTTTCTACTAATATTTTGGGAAACTAATGAAACCTCATGCAAAATTTCACTAATTTTCTAAAAATTAAATTTTCTAGTAACCTACCTACCCTATATTTTGCAAGTTCTGTGTAACTGCAAACCAACAATTTATTAAGGATGGCCTGGGGAATGCAACTTGTGAAAAAGGGGCATTGTCCCCAAGCCTAGTAGGCCTATTCGGAGGAAAATAAATGGTTGTAGTATTCCAAACCCATTATATTTTTACATTGCACACCTTCATAATTATTCAAAAAATTTGGCTGGGGGGGTAGTAGCTGCCACCCATACCCAGGCACACATAGGGCATGTTGCAACTTTTATTATTGAATCCACTAGTGAGGAGGTCTATAATTGATTTATTCTATTCCCTTTAAATTATTTTGATTCAAGCGTTAAACAAGAAAGTTTTGACCCCCATGCATATTGTGGACCTGGTGACACTGATGGCGTGACTGGCCTCCTCCGCCTGCCTTGCCCATTAAACTCGAGTATGCACTGCATAAAGGTCAAGACACACTGCAGCGACAGCGACCGACAGTAACGACAAACGACTTTTCAGAAAATTGGAAACTATTGTTTCTTATGAGCCATTGCACGCACACGACAACGACCGGCGACCTCCTTGACGACAAAAATATTTAGGAACGTTTCTAATTTCCAGCAACAGTCGCGCGCGACACTTTACAAATAGCCAATAGCAGCCATTTCCATTGGCACGTGACATTACGATTACGTCATAAATAACCCATAATGCTAGCCAAGAGTCAAGACGTATAGACTGGTCTCCGGCGCTAAACTCGCGCCGCATGTCACAAACAATGGGGCCGCGAACCAGTCTAACCAAAGCGTGCAAGCTGTGGCAAGCTACAGTCACTAGCTGTATGACACAGTGAGGCACGAAGGGTCATTGTCGTATCAAAAATTAGGGTTAGGGTTAGGGTACACTTCTGTAGTACAAGTCTGGTACACTTTGGCTGATAGGGTCTATATGTCCCCCAGGGTACTGCCGGAACGTACCCTGGGCCTGGGTGGTACCAGAGCATATAAATCAACGTGATTTATATGCTCTGCTGGTACTATCTAATATGCCGGACCGTACCTCGCCTACTCCACTAACGAGTCTAGGGAGTCGCCTATACCCCCACCACCCCCTATATAATAACTGCATGATGCAAGGAAATAGTCTGTTTTTAATTGGCAGTCGTCGTGATAAGGGCAGCTATATATAGCACCCCTCATAAAAACCGGTTCGTAGTTTACATACGCGGAGTTTGAGCAGAAAGTTAGCAGTCGCGCGCTGTTATCAAGGCTGCTATAATGCAGCCCGCCTAAAAACCGGTTCGTAGTTTACATACGTGGAGTTTGAGCAGGAAGTTAGCAGTCGCGCGCTGTTATCAGCGTGTTTCACTAACGTTCGTTCGCTATTTTTCCTTCGCTATTTTCAAAGTTGATCGGTAAATAGCGAAGAGCACGTCCGCGCGTGTTTCACAAAGCTCCGTTCACTAAAGTTATTCGTTATTTAGCGAACAACTTTACCGACACCCTTACCGACGTCTCGGTAAATTTAGCGAAGGATTTGCGGTGTATTTAAACCCTATAAAAACATAATGTAGCGCAGTGTGCGTTGTATATTGTAGCAGCGATGTTGCGGAGGTTGTTTCAGATAAATGCACCTAACTTTACTACAAACGATAGTACCTATATAGGCACACTATTCACGCAAATACAAGCTCGTGCTCGTGCTGTACACACATACACAATCACACTGACACAGGCAGACTTGCCAATCTCTATCAATTCGTCTGCTAAAACGCGCGCCTGGGATCTACTTTAGGCTCTGTTTTGCCTGCCTGTCGAATAGAAAGAATATCAAAATGTTATATGTGTTACTCTAATCTTTCAACAGTTCATAATATATTGTAATGTGTGTTGTGAGTCTTTACATGCTATCGATGCCACAGATTTACAGGCAAGTGTATTCTCGGTTTGCAAACCGGTTGTCGAACAAGAGCTTGAGCATTGACAGATGTGACACACGCGTTAGCACGTAGCAAGCTCCGAGAATATAGCACCCATGCGACACAGCAATTAGCACGCACCTATACCTAAAACACTTCGCACTTATTTCGAGTAACTCTTATCGTTGACATCACAACTGCAAGCTCAGCAGCATATACAATGTGAGCACAACTGCACAACTGCAAGCAGTGAGCACAACTGCACGCAGCGGAGTCTATAGTGACAAGCATGGCGAACTTTTTATTGTATCAAGCTTATAATCGAGATAATGAAATACGACATTTACAAAGAGGAAGAGTTTTCAGAGACAGAACACAACCGTTTGATGCCTACAATGATACAGAAATTATCGCCAGATATAGATTGCCCCCCCCCATGTCATTGCTAATCTAGTAGATCAACTGGACGATGAGCTCAGCCCAAGGACAATAAGATCTCGAGCCATTTCTTCGTCTTTGCAAGTATTTGCGGCATTGCGATTTTATGCAACTGGAAGCATTCAGCAAACGGCTAGTGATACACTAGGAATCAGCAAAGCATCTATGTCAAGAATAATTTACAAAGTGTCGCGAGCGCTGGCACACCGAGCCAACCAATATGTTTAGCGTAACCTAGCAACAACTGCGCCGCGTGTTTGTAGTTGCCGCCAGCTGACGCGAAGAGAATAGCGAAGCGTTAGTGAAACGTGTTGTTCGGTAAAGTTGATCGGTAAAGTTATTCGGTAAGTTGTTCGGTATGCCTTAGCGAACGAACAACTTTCGTCGGTTAACGAATAACTTTTAGCGGACGTTAGTGAAACGCGGTCCTCAGGGCTGCTATAATGCAGCCCTTATAGAACGTAATAGTTTGCAATGTTCACGTTTTTGTTGACTATATTATAGCAGTGTTCTCATAGGCTGGCCACTTCTTGCTAGCTTAATAGTACATGGAGTGTATTTGGGGCATGCATTGTTTCAGAATTTCACTTTGTGGTAGAACTACGCAGAATCTATGGTTTTGTTGGAGTAGTCTGATGTAAAATGCTATATTTGATTTATAACTCCATTTTCTTGGCATGAAAACATTTACCTAACTTTGTATTTCACTCGACAGCAACAAATTGTAAATAAAGAAGCTTCTTTAGAATAAATTCTGCAAGTTGTATATATTTATGATGTTCACCCTGATTTTTGTAAAGAGTATTTACACGTTATGCAATTTGAAGTCTCCAACTTTACACCGAAACATAAACATCTGTAGCAGCAGAAGAAATGGGCGCCAATTTATAGTTAGATTACCTCATCTTTAGCCGATATTTAAGCTTTGGTGCCAAATTTACCATAAAATTGCGAAACATTAGCAGAAATTCTCATTTCCAAGAATTCAAAAGTATTTCCAATGGTGTTCTCTGTCTATATTTTGCACGAATCCTCTTGCTCCGCGTTAATCACGGAACCATACACCTTTATACCCCGATCGTCAAGCTAGATGACTTTGATGATGCAGATTTTTATCGGCTTTTTGCAACTGCATGCGTTGACTTGTTATTAACCTATGAAAAATAACAGGTTTGGACGCATGTGGTTTCGTTGAATTTAATTTACCGTAATGGTTATGTAACCGGATGCACTGTATGCCAAGGTGGAGATAATAGTAGAAGGTAAACTTCACGGAAACACAGCTGAGCCAATGTTTTCTTACCGAATGAGCATGCCTCTAAAATTATGCTCTATATCGCACAGACAATGTGCAATTTTATTTAGAATAAAGTTTATAAATAATTACATTAAATCTTTATCATCATTATCAAGACTATTGCATTGTTTTTTTGTCGCACAAAATGTTCTTAAATCATTTTAAAACGATATTTTTGTCGAATATTTACATATATCCTCGTTAGAAATAGTTACATAATTACATAGAATAGTTACATATCCTCGTGCATGTGACACGCATGTAGTTAACAATCGTATAGCGAATTACTGAACTGACGAATTGACGTTCTAACAGAACGTGACGGCATGCTATACAACAGCCAACCATATGCAGTCCTTCCATATTACGCGAATTTTAAAATAAACTGCAAACTTATAACAGCAATTCAATATAAAACATCAATAATCAAGAAGGTTATTTGTAAAAATCGTCCGGCGCTCGGACGTACATACCTGTCTATTGACGACACGCGACTGCTACTGCCAAAATCGTCTGATAAAACGTATCAAGAATGGCATGCAGATGTACTAACGCAACAGCAAATACCGTGTGCACACCAATTTATCAGGTCCAGTGTATGCGGTAAATACATGCGCGGACATGCGCCAAGATGGCTGGGATATATCTCATTGTCATTGGTGAGGAGCATTTCGCGTGTCATGAAATAATAGCAAAATTTCGACAATTCGAAATAAATGTCGCCCGCTGAGCGGTGCTGCCACATAGTATGAGCGTCTAAATAACGAAAAATATCCATATTTTTGAAGAGGGAGATTAACTTCTGCTAAATCATATAACTACCCTGTTACGCCCACAGAGTTTCATTTTAAATTAGATCCGGCCGATTTGTGGACAATGCGTTTCTGAACGCCCCCATTTTCCCGTACCAAGTGCATAGGTTGGATGTTCCAAATGCACAGAGTAACTGTTCAAAGCTTATCAGTAATAAACGTAGTATCTAAATGCGGGATTACACAAATCATTCATACGGACACGTTTGCTTAAAATGCATGGTAGAAAAATAAAGTTGTGACTGTGGATGATGAAGGTGAGGATCGAGGCAGATGAGAAAGAACAGAAGCAGATGAAAGGAGAAATGGAAATGGGCGAGGACTGCGAAAAATGAAGAGAATGTGAGAAAGGTAAAGACATTTAATCCAGGATTGACGAGACACCCTACGTTACACATATATACATTTTTAGTATGTAAAAATATCTTATGAAACTTTCTCAGATTCCCGAAAATGACATCCGAATGAAGAATACTGATTGAACTGACACGTTGGTGTTGTTGTTTTTATAAATGTGGCATATTGTGCGTACTATCCGATGTGCGCCATGCTAGGCTAGGCTATACAAACAAGTATGGGTTCTTCACGAAACGTGTTCTGAGAAACGTGACGCAGTCTTCGCGTAATAACTAATAAATAACGCAATTGGCACCTACTTGATATGCAATAATTATGAGTGTATGTATTACGAATGTTTTAACGCGACACATCTTGAAATTTCAATAACGACAGCTTTTGGAAAATAAATTAAGTTGATAAGCACGTCGATGGCAGTTGAGCGTTTTATAGTACACGTTTGTACCTATAATATATGTATTATATATATATATATATTTATTTATTTATATATGTGTGTATAAATGTGCCATGCATGACAGCGGATGGCACGCATGTTTTAGTACACGTACCTAAACATCAAGTTGGGTAAATAAACGTGATATCTATGACAGCGAGTACCTTCGCTGTTTAAACCGACCAGGTGAAAGCCGAGTAAACAAAACTTGAGTAAAAACGGCTGAGTAAGCCCAACGATTCTTCTGTGAAATGATCGTAAAAGCATGCCTTTTCATCGTGAAAATTTAAGGATGCATTTCGGCAATTATCACCGAGCTCACTTCTGTAAAGTGATAATCACAACTAAGCTAGTGTCTATCGCTACAGACGATTCACTAGCTGTTCTCACTATTAGAACTATCCGAGGTTAGGCCTAGACTTTAGACGTCTGTCTATCTGCGAGATTTGCTGTCACTGCATGGCCGACGATACACGTCAAACTGGGTCCGGTGTCGCCATCGGTTCGGATATCGTTGGATCTACTACTTTTCTAGGCATAAACTGCCAAAATCTTTGGTCCCTGTAAAATCAAAGTTTATATTATTATCATCTCATGGATTCGGGTGCGATATATAGGTACTAGGGTGGTATAAACTACAACTAGCAAGTTCTATAGATTGTCGGTCAACGGGGTCATTTTGCCTTATAAAACGTACAAGACTATATATTATTATTATTATTATTTTATTATTATTATTAAAGGGACAGTAGCCTCTACTTACTGTATAACAAATCGTCTATACTCACACGTATTTGTTACCAGATACCCAATTTAATTGTTATAATTATTTACACATCGACGCTACGAAATTTGAACGGCGCCATGACACCCGCGACCGTGGTGCCACCCCGAAAAAGTTGCGTATATGACCATTTATTTTCCAGGTTACAGACCGAGGGCTAATCACAAAAGTACGTAATCCACATAGAGACTTCATTCGTGTGTCTAGACCCATGTTTTCGACACTAAGCAATTGATCTGGCATGGATTCAAACCCCTACCATCCTTCCGACTGCCAGAAATCCAATATGGCTGCCATGCATAATGAGGTCAACCGTAAAATCACCATAACTGACCAACTGTTGAAAGATAGAGACTTTGTTTTGATGTTTAGACCCATGTTCTTAACACCAAGGATTCCATCGTCTATAGAACTTATATATTTAACAGTAAGTTATTATTATATATGAAAATGTTAAATATTATGATGCAGCTAGATCATGGAATACATAGATGAACACCCAA
>NW_014578627.1:43480-47236 GCF_000485595.1 Priapulus caudatus
GCCCAAAAAAAAATTTTTGGGCCAGCCTTCGGCTGGCCCGAGTGTCAAGCACTGCCCTGGGGGACATAGACTTTATGAGCTACACTTTGTGTATACATATATGTACCTCGGGTACAGATATATGTACTGTAGTGTAGTACCTGATACGACAACAACCCCTTCAGCCAGTGAGTAGGGCAGATATGGGGTCGTTCTCGTATCAGGTACTACAGATATGTACCCGAGGTAGTTTTAGGTTGTTTAGTATTACGTTTATATTTTTATACGAGGTATATGTTTAGGGTTAGAGTTAGGGTTAGGGTTATGGTTAGGGTACACTTCTGTAGCACAAGTCTGGTACACTTTGTGTATACATATATATGTACCTCGGGTACATATCTGTAGTACCTGATGCGACAACGACCCGTTGAGCGTGAGTATAGGGAGGGGCCTACGTACGTATGATAATTATTAATTTGCTGTGTATATTTTACTTTATTAATATTAATTATTATCTTAATTATCCTTATACCTAGAGAGTTTTTGCAACCTGTTATTTAAAAGCAGCAGCAGCAGGAGTTTTTGCCGTTTGTTCATGGATGATGTGTGCCACTGTGGCGAGTGCTGGGTGAACTTTGACCTATCGTCGGTCGCTGTCGCTGCAGTGTGTTTGCGCAAGTCGCCGCGACTTTTGAGTTTTGTCGTTACGGTCGGTCCGACACGGTCGCTGTCGCTGCAGTGCGTCTTGACCTTAAGGTTTTAGTCGCATGGGAAGTGTAGGTAACACATGCGCAGTCTTGTATGCCCGCTATAGCTGGTAATCTTAAAATAAGAACCTTACCTGGTTTATACGAATGAGGAATTCAATATATATATACGTAAAAAGACAGGGTGGCCATTTCCCTCGACGACCCAAGCATTGAATGTCAAACGGTATTTCATTGGTCACATTGTAAACATGATGAAAGCTAAGTGCTGATTCGCTGTACATAAAGTCGCATCTCGCATCTCGCATCTCGCATTTCGCATTTCGCATCTCGCATTTCGCATCTCGCATTTCGCATGAGCCTTCTGGGCTTTCGTAAAAACGCTATCTACACGCGGCGCGACGATTGCACGAATGTAGGTCAGCAGAAAAAACTGGTTACGAGACATGATCAATCACAATAAAAGTGTGTGTGTGACGCTGAGTTTTATAATAAAACGAAGTAATCACAAGGATTGGTGCATCATGTTACATTGCATAGTTTTAATTCATCGTCACAAAAATAATACAGCGCTGATCCAAATATCAGCCGGACACTGCCAAGTAACGAGCATCACCGAGGCGAAACTGAACTGAACTAAACCGAGGCTGAAGATTTTCATGGACGAAGAAGTCCAAATTTTGGGATCGGTAGAATTGTTTTCCGCAACCTGTATACGAAGACGGAAGTCGAAACCTTTCGAAGCCATTCGAAGCCATTTATTGTGGATTATACACACACACACACACACACACACACACACACACATATATATATATATATACGGTGCTCCTCATAACACACTTTCAACTTTGACATGGCGATGAATACTCACGATAGCAGTAGGCACTATTGTAGAAGCCAGCCACGGAAGCGCCAGTGATGACCCGGAGCACGATGTACAGTGGATAGACGGGAGCAAATGCGCTAGCCGTGCAGGCAGTACCCAGTATCACTACCGTCAGTAAAAAGGTCTTCTTCCTGCCTTTCCTGTAAATGATGCTCTAGATGTGGGAGATCGCCGCCATACTGTACACCCGGGTTGATCAAACAAGTGGAGTCAGATACAGTGCAGAAGCCAAATATTTATTGGTAAAGGGTGAAAATTAAGGTAGATTAGAATGCGAGCTTCAAAGAGTATGAACTTCAATATGATAAACAAGTGCGGAACCTGGTACATGAATTTTTATGTCACATAAAACATTACTTATATGTATTATTGGCTGGCTGTATCCTAGCTGGCCACGTACCTGTCTGATATCTCCCCGAACACGATGCATCCGATCAGAAAACCCAACATGTAGAGACTTTGGCCAGTGGCGGACGCTAGCCAGCTTTTGTCACAGACCACGTCCCACTGCAAAAAAATCAGGATATGTGGGAATAACTCTTTGTAAATTTACTTTACATGTAAAGTTCAGAGTGAGTTGGAGATGTCGTCCCACGAACTTGTGCCGTCAACATAAAATCTGCTAAAATTAATTCATTCAAAATTTGTGCCTTTTTAGTTGTATATGTATGCATAGCAGGCACAGAAATGCTGCAGCGAATCGGGAAAAAAAGCCTACAAATGTTTCTTCTTTGTTTGTCTTTCTTGTCGGTAAAACTGCTAGTAGAAGATGCGGGGCACGTGCTGTGCCCCCGTGTGATTACAGGTGTGTACAAAGTATTTTTTACGAAGTGGCTATATGCCCGGCAGCCGGGCACGGTCTTCGATTTCCTAAATGCCCGGCAGTTTTTAATTTTCAGTGATTTCTCAAGTAAACAGTGTACTACGTGATCCAAAGTGAGCTGTATCCGATACTTACGTCAGCTGCAAAAGTCGAGGCTGCCTCGAGAATGGCTAGAGGTGTGTGCTGATTAATTACAGGTATATATAGCTAGAGTTTCATCCGAGTAAGTTCGATTGTCGCCGAGCCGTCTCACAAGGTGAGAACTATATTACGTGAGTAGTGCCTCATACATACCTCGCTGGCAAATGTCGAGGCCCCTTCTCTCTGATCGTAAACCCAACCATTCTCGCACGAGGTCTGGTTGCCGTCGGTGAAAAGGAAAGGCAACGGACTGTCGAGGCCTCCACTGGCATAGAGAAGAGCTGTCTCCGTGTAATTCCGCTCAGAGTATACCTCACAGGCCGACCATTTCAACACTCCTTCATCTGATATCTCATACGGTATGCTCAGGTTTTTCTGCACGTCGTAGGGTAGTGCCGCCAGCTCCGGCACGGCGCACCAATGCTCAGGGATCGCTCCGACGAATACGATCACCATGTTCTGAAAGCTGGTGGCTATGACAACGAGCGAGAAGAGCAGGAAAATCATTAGCTGCCAGCGGTTGAGATCTCCTACGTGACTGAGGATGTCATCGAACGACATGAGACGAGGCGCTGCCCCATTAGGCTCGTACAGAGGCTTGTTCACCTCCGCCATCTTTCTTGTTTTCACCTCGTATAGTGAATCAATCCCGTGCGCGGTTGCGTTGTGATTCTCAGCTGCCCGTCGTCATCCCGATCTACTATAAATAGATCGCGCATAGAAATAACTCAGCGACGGCGACACCGGTCTCTCCACGGCTCCTTAACCTTAGCGGCGGCTATTCGTGTATCTGTTTTCTCCCGCGATGCTCATGTGGGGTTTTCCCGTTAAGCAGTGTGCGCCACGGAATGGCCAGTGCCTACACCACGGACACCGCCCAACGCTGATCGTTCTATGCGTTGAACAGTAAACGACTGTTTCGCGCGCGCACCCTCTCCTTCTCACTCCGCGACATTGTGTTCTCTGTCACGGTCCACTGCCCCCCCCCCACGCTACCTGTCCACACACTATATACATTCCCCGTTTGTTCCCCTCTCGCTCATATAGCCGCAAGGCAGTTACATTTACGAGGTCAGTTGTCCCTGTACTTTTCCATTCAAGGCACCGCTGCACCTTACTATGAGGGGAATGAGTGGAATTCATTTGCCCAGCCGTAATTACGATGGCGCAGAAGGCTCACCACAAATGCAAATCCCACAATACAAATGCAAATCCCA
>NW_014578627.1:47261-57940 GCF_000485595.1 Priapulus caudatus
GCCAACACAAATGCAAATCGCAGCACAAATGCAAACGTCACAACACTAAAATGCAAAATCCCACGTAACACAAATGCAAACGTCACAAACACAAATGCAAACGTCGACAACACAAATGCAAATAATCTCAACAACCACAAATGCAAACCGCCACAACCACAAAGCAAACGCCACAACGCAAATGAACAAAGCGCAGCAACACAAATGCAAAATTCCCTCGCCCGCGCCGCCTCTGTACTTTGATGGGCGGGCGCATTTTGTTTGTTGTATCATGCAAGATAGATAATCAGGATAATCTTACTCATATCATCTACTCCTGATGTATACAGCTGTTAACCCCTCCGCCCTAACCGCAACACCGCTAATCGACGCTAATTGGCCGTTAGTAGAGAAGCTGGTAGAGAGAGGAGGAGGGGAGAAAGCTGGTGGCAGAAAGAGGAGGGGTGACAGACTCAATCGGGGTGTGGTGGTGTATTGTTGTTGTTTGGGTCGTTTTGGTGTGGGTGTTTGCTGGAACTGGGGGTGTTTTGTGGGTTTGTGTCATTTTGGTTTGGTGTGTTGTTTTGTGTGGTTGTGTTGGTGGGGGGTTTCTGGGGGTGGGTTGGTGGTGTTGGGGTGGGGGTTGTGTTGTGGTTTTGGTGTTTGGGGTTGGGTTTGCGGTGGGAGTGGCTGGGTGTTGGGTGGGTGGTGGCTTGTTTGGGTTGGGGTTCGGCGGTTGGCGAGTAACGTTGCTGGCGCATGTGGTTTGCGAGATATAGGTGATGTTTGTTTTTGGGCGTTTTAGATGGGCGGGTTGGATGTGATCATGGCGTTTGGTTGTAGTTCTGTTGGTATGAAGGAGGCTGAAGTTTGGGAGTGTTTCTGGCGTTTTTGTCGTTTAGTTGGATATAAGTTTTCGAGTGTGAGGGGAGGGGGGAGAAGCTGTGTGGTGTGTTGGATTTTTTGGGGGATTCGTGGGATGGTTGGAATAAAGGGAGGAGGGGGAGAAGCTGTCTTGTGGTTTGGTGAGTATAGGTGATCTTTGGGTGGTTTTTCTTAGGTTGTGTCGGGGTAAAGATGTGCGGTTATTGGGGGGGAGAAGCTGACGCTGGATATAGGAGGCAGGCGGGTGTTGCAGTAGAGGGGCTGTTTGGTGTTGGGTTGTTCGTATAAGGCCGGTATAGCGGTGTTAGTTCTGGTGGGTGGCATCGTTGGTCGCAGAAGGGCTGGTTTTAGGAAGCGTAGTGTGTGGTGTGTTATTGTGAAGGAGTGAGGGAGAGAGGTAGGGTGTCTGTTTTGGTGTGTGTTTTTATGTTGATTGTGTGAGTGAGGAGGGGGTTAGAGAAGCAGAGAATGCTTGGGGTTTTGGATGCAGGTGTGTGAATTGGGAGATTAGGGGATATGGGGCCGAGACGGCTGAGAAGCTCTGTGGTGTGTGTGTTGGTGGGGTGTCGGTGTGGTAGTTGGTGGGGTGTTCGGTTTGTTTTCGGCGTTGGTTGGTTTTATTTATATATATGGAGGATTATGTAGTTGTGGAGTTGTGTGTGGGTGTGTGAGTAGTTTAATAGCGGGTGTTTCTTGAGTGGTTTTGTTGGTTAAGGCGTGGCAGTTTGGAGTGGTGGTGTTTGTTGCATTGAGGTGTGATTCTTTTTGTTGGTGAGCAGACAGGGAGAATAGTGGTATGGTATAGGCTTGTGCGTGAAGGGGGGTATTAGAGGTGCATTTGTCTGTGTCGTTGAGTTTGGTGGGCTTTGGGAGGGAGGAATTGGGTTGCAGTAACATGCGTGGCTTTAGGCGGGAGTCGGGGGGGGTGTGGGGCGGGGGTGAGAGAGAGGGTGCGGGGGGAGGGAGGAGGCGGGGTGGGGGGGAGGAAGCTGCAGCCCGGGGGTGGGGGGGGGCGGGGGGGGGGGTCGCGTGTGGGGGAGGGGTGGGGTTTGATTTGTTTGAGGATATGAGAATGTTGAGGTGTATGAGCGGGTTTATTTGTGTAGGAAATAGTTGCTGGGTTTGGGGTAGTGTTAGAGTTTCGCTCTTTGATGGAGTGGTTTCAGGTGGCTTTCGGGGGGTGTGCGGGGTTGAGGTGAATGGGTTGGGTGTTTCAGGTATAAGCACGTAGGGCGTGGAGGAGGAGGAGGGGAGCGGGAAGAGTGAGAAAGGAGAGCTTGGAAATGGTGGGGGGGGCAGGGGGGGGATGGGGGGGGTGGGGGGGGGGGAGGGATGGGGGATGTACGGGGTTAGGGAGTTGGTGGAATGGCTTTGTTGTCGTGTTTTTGTATTTGTTCTGGGAGTAATTTGGTGTGGTTCTGTTATCTTGGTGATAGTGGATGATTAGGTTATCGTGGTTGAGTTATCTGTTTTTTTTTTGGTTTGAGTTATTAATGGTTGTGTATGTATGCGACGCGTCTGGTGTTTTTGTGAGCAAGGTGAGCGAATGGTGTGTTGGAGTGAGAATGTGTTAGGAGGGGCTTCTTGTGTGAGAGACGCAGGCCTTAGGCGAAGGGCTTCTGCGCGTACGGAGGTGTGTTAAGAAGGATGCAGCGGGCTTGGTGAGGAAGGCATCTTGGGCAGAGAGCTTTCGCGGGATTGGGTGCAGGAGAAAGGTGCAGGGGAGCAAAGCTGGGGTTGGGTTATATATATGTTGGGGATATGGGTTGGTGGTGGGTGATTGGCGGGGGCGAAGTATTGTGGGAGGCGGACGCAGCGGTGTTTTTAGTGGGGGGGGCCTGGTAGGGTTGTGGGGGGGGGGGGGGGGAGAAGGGAGTGAAGGGGATGTGTTCAAGCTGTTTGTATAGATGAAGACTGTATAGTTGTGCAGCAATAGCTTTGTGCTGTGTGGGGTCTACGAGGGATTGGACTGAATGTTCGAACAGGATGGTTTTTCTGTCGTCAAGGGGCTATTCAGTCGTCTGTTGAGAGTGACTTGTTGCGTGTTGGTTGATTGGATGAATGCTTTGTTGTCGATTATTGTTGTCTGTGCAGGTTATTATGGAGTTTGTATTTGTGTTTTTATTTTGAGGTGATGGGCTGAAATGTGGGGGGTGGGTTGTGGGTTGTTTTTTTTTTTGGGTTGTTTTTGTATGTGTTTCTTGTTGGAGGGGGCGAGAAGTAGGTGGAGAAGGAGGAGGGAGAAGCTGGCGTGAAGAAGGAGGAGGGGAGAATGAGAAGGCTGGTTTGTGAACCTTTAGTGAGAAGTTGATAGGGGAGAAGCTGTCGGGAAATGGGAGGGGTGGAGGTTAGTGGTGTTGGTGGGTTGATGGAGATTGTGTTTGGAGTGAAGAGTTTTTGGGCGTGTTGGGTGGTGTTGGTGTTTTTTGGAGTGTTGATCAAGTGTGGTTTTTGTTTACTGTGATGTTAGTGTTTCTGTTGGTATGGTTATTGTGGTGGGGTTGTTTGGGGTTTTTTGTGTGTTGGTTTCTTTATATCGGTAGGATAATTTTTGTGAAGGTATATTGCCTTGGTTGTTATTTTGTGGTCTGTGGTTTCTTGGTAATTGAGGAAGTGGATCTCTTTCTACTTGGGAGTGGGTGTTTGTAATGAGATAGTGTGTTGGGGTTCTTGTTGTTTGGTGTTTTGGTTTGGATTGTGTGGGTTTGGGGGGTTGGTTTCTATTGGAATTTGTTTTTGGGGCGAGAATGTGCTGGGTTGGCAGGTAGGGAGGGGGTGGGAGGGGGGCGGTTTTTGTGGAGCAAGCGGTGGAAGGCTGTCGGCGGTTACGTGAGAAGGTTGTAGAGTTATGGTGGGGGCCGCTAGAAAGAGCTGTGGAAGGAGCGAGGGGGTCGCAGGGGGGTCTAGAGAGCTTGGTGGTGTGGGGATGTGGAGGGAGGGGGCGTGGGTGGTTGGTGGGAGTAAGCTGCCGTGAAGGGAGGGGAGAAGCCACCTCTACTCCCTCCTCCTCCTCCACCAGTGCTTCTCCCGCCTCCTCCTTCTCCACCAGCTTCTCCCCCTCCTCCTTCTCACCAGCTTCTCCCCCCTCCTTCTCCACCTCCGCCTTGCTCCCCCTTCCTCTTTCTCCACCAGCGTTACTTCCCGCCTCCTCTCTTGCTCGTTACCAAGCTTCTTACGGCCATATAGCCGCTCCGAGCGACAGTGATTAGCGTACTCCGTGTGCGGAGGGGCGGGGAGGGCGCGTTAACATGCTGTATAACCAATCAAGGACGTACGATGATATTCAAGAGCCTAATAATAATCAGGGTACCTCAGGTGGGGTTGTGAATTATCCTTCATGGGGTCGGGATTATTTAGGCTGTCTTTGATGCGGTTACTTTGCGGCCCCGTTTTTGCGTCTTTCTCGCTAAGAGCGCTCTACTTGTTGCCTCGTCGGCTGCTTGGAAGGCCCGGGCCCCAACGCGGATGATCATACGCCGCCTCCCTTGTGTGTTTGTGTGGGCCGCTTAGAGAGATATGGAGAACAGGGGTCTTGAAAAACGCACTACGCGAAAACTATTGGTTGCCCGCAATTCCAAAAACCGATCAGTTTTTCTCGCTTTCTCGTGTAGGATTTCGACGGCAGGGATGTTTTGTTTGTGGTGTTAGATTTTTTGCTGTCTTAGGGTTTGGCTTGGTCGAAGGCCAATCACCGAAACGGCCCCTAACCGTTTGTTTTTCGGTTGGTTTTGTTTGGTTCTTGAGCGGGTCTTGGGCGCGCTCGTGCGATTGGTCCTCTTAGATGGACGTATAAGTGTGGGCTCTGTTGATTGGGTATAGGCTTGAATCTTTGCTGAGCTAGAGTATATGCTTAAGTGTACGGTTCTATATGAGAGAGAGGAATATTGCTGGTCATTAAGTTTTTTGGTTCGAGATCCTGAGCCTGTATTTTGTAGCGCCGTCTCCTTCCGTTCTTGCTGCGCGCTTCACGCGATGACGTTGGCTTGGGATGGCGGCGAGCGCGGCTAAGTGGGTTTGGCCGTGGTGATGGTTTTTTTTTATAAGGCGTTGTTATGCATCATCTATATCACACGAGGCTTTTTACGAAGTCTCGTGTACTGGCCGTCACTCGCGACGTTGGGTGGGCGTCTGGTGCCGCGCGGTCCGATCGATGCGTATCTGCAAATTTCGATTGCTTTTTGCGCCGTGGCGTTACCGGTTCGAGTCAATTCGGGGTCTTTGGTTGTGTTTTGGGTGTGTGTGTGAGGTAGGATTGTGGGTGGTTGGTTTGGTTGGAGGTGGTTTGGGGGTTCCGACTTTATCGTTGCTTGGTTCGGGGTTCTATTTGTTTGTTTTGTATGGTTGTGTGCGTACCGTCCAAAATTTATATATATATACATATGTATATATACTCCGGAAAACGATCGAAAGTTTCAGGTTGATTTCCGACAAAGCGATGCAGGCCATACACTCGGTGATGCGACGGTTAAAAGACGTTAGACAATTGCGATCTGCGAGATTCACAGTCACTGCATGGTCGCCTGCACGGTGTCACACTGCGACCGGTTTCGGCGTCGATTGGGATACTTTTGCGTCCCCTTTTATAGGCAGGAACTGCCAAAATCTGTGGTCCCTTCAAAATCACACAAATAATTACGTTATCTGTTATATCGTGTATGATATCAACCGGGATGCACTGTATATTGTTTAATATATCTGTTTCAGATAAACACATGTGATCGACATACTAGGCAGGATTGAGGCAAAGACTGAATTGAAAAGACGCACACCGAATAGCGGCAAATTATCATATACTGCTGGTTGTACGTTTTATTTTTCATGTAGGTTTAAAATCTAAAAAAAATCCGTATATGGGTAGACTGTATTAATGCATTTTACATACCTTCCAAATTTCTCACCATCTGTCAGCGTTTCCGGTAGTACCTTGTCGCTTGTTTCTGGCAAGAGCAGTGCTAACACCCCAGCAATTACTGCCGGAATTCCAAATATCACGAGGGGTAAGGTCGGCGAGTATGTTCCCTAGAGATAGATAAACGTTGGCATGTTTGATTAACACTGAATAGCTTCTAATGCAATGAGAATAATACGTGTCTTTTGCTTAGGTCACGCGTTGTGTACCATTATTTTATTTTCGTAGAAATTTGATGACATTTCAAGTAGTTAGCTGCGTACCAGCATGGAGATGTAAGGAGCGAGGATAGCGCCGACTCGGGCGAGTACGGAGTTACTGCCGAGGCCCGCGTTACGCACTACGGTCGGATATATTTCGGCGCTGTACAGGTAGACGACGGAGAACGTCATTGAGACGCAAAACTTGCCGAATGTCGCAAGCCCGACGATCAACTCGTCAAATCCTGTTGTAAAAAACGCAATCTTTTAGCGGTCATTGATATTATTGTGTATATATTGCCGTTGATTGCCTTCATATACTATTCTGTAAGAGGCTGTGTAGCATACAACATAAGAAATTCACCTTTTAAATCAGATATAACCCCATTCGCGATAAAGAAGGTATTCGTTTGACAAATACAGGCTTGTACTTCCCATCTCATCGAAGTTACGAATCCTTTTCCATTTAATTCGACATCGTACACGTCTATATGTATCGAACATCAGTCCTTTTTCGTACAACAAACGTACAAGATAAAATATAAAATGACATTTTATAAAGCGCAAATTTCCTCCAGAGATCATATGTCAACGCACATCTCCGTTATAATGATCCAGAAATTATAAATAATATCAGGAGTATATAATAGAGAATATAATTAATATTAATATAATTAAACTATGAGAATAAAACCGAAAAACCTGCCTGCAATAAAATATGCAATAATAAGTAGTATTTTCAAAGAACCGATAAGCAGTAATCGAGTAGTGTTACAGCTACGTGTTATAGCCGCTACCGTGTAAGAACGGCAGAGACGTCACTAGGCAACTAATGCCGCTGGATAACATTGTCAATGACGCAGTCAGTCTGCGTCCGTATCGCTTCAAGGTGTACATGACGACCAGGTGCGCGGGAATTTCCACCAGGCCACCGAGGAAGAAGCTTAGATAAGGGTTACTGCCGAGGTTCACGGAGTTCAGTGAAAGTCCATAGTAAACCATGGACACGACGAACCTGCAAGCGAAAGTTGACACAAATATCATGTCACAGGCAAGAGATTCAAGAAGAAATTGCTACATGAAAAAGGTCACACCTAACGATTCAAACGTTATTATCGTAAGGAGCGTTCTGAGAATTTGGAGGCTATAGGTAGAATAATTTTCACTTTTCCTAGTGACATTACCACTGAAACATCAAGACGAGCGATTTCTTCCTCATGTTTGGCGTACGCAGTGTGTCCATGACATTCGGTTCTCTCACTTTTCCGTCGGCGGTGACAATTTGATGTTTCTGAAATTGCCAAATTGCCTATTGACATGTCCGTATCTTTCCCCTTCAACAAGACACATCACTAAGATTGTATCAAAACGTACGACAATAACTGCTGTACAATCGGCAGAATTATAGGGTGGTGAAACAGTTAACAATTTCGTACCCAGTACCAAAATACCTATTGGCACCGTAAATACGGAAGAATAAAATTTGGCATTAAGGGCTCACATAGCTTGCCATTTTCAAATTCCAAATATATTTATTCTCACGGTGTTCTAATCAAATCAATTTGCGACGTGTGATAAAACAATAATTTAACTTACAGGCCTATATGCAACTTTAAAGACGATTGAGATACCATAGATAAAAAATGATATACAATTAGTAGGTTCACTCGAAGCTTATGCTAACTGGAATGTTCAGATAGATCGCATAATTTTAGAAAGCACTGTCTACACTAATCGTGACCTTTTTCTCGAGTATTAGTTGAACATTTTCTGGGTATGACTTCCGATTAATTGCAGCCATTTTTTTCAGTGCCGCTTCGCATTCTTCGTGCTTGCCTTCTGCGTACAGCCATCGCGGTGATTCGTCAAGAAGACTTTAAACAAGGAAATCGTGAGATTATTCAAAATAAATTCTCCTTGCGAAAATCATTCAAATGACCGAGGAATCCATAATGTTATCATGGCAATTAATTCTCAATGACTTAACGAAATAAAAACGAGCAACGACAGCCAATTCGTCCCCTGTTGTAAATTCGCTAGTCATCTTAGTGCCATTGTTGCTCGGCTAATGTGGTTGGTATTTTTCTAACGTGATTAAATAAAATATTCGCTAACACATTGAATCATTCCTGGCGACTCTCGCTCTTAACATATCGAAATTCCCACACATCCTATTATAAATGTTCTACCTACAAGTAATAGCCCAGCATGAGAAATATCCAAATTGATAACGCGAACTGCAGATGGCGCCACGAGCGGATGAGCCACGCGAGCAGGGCCAGCATGGCATATGCCGCCGAGTAGAACATCCCGCCCAAGTTAGAGCAGCGATTTCGATAAGGATTGCCAACGTTCTCCAGCACTGCAATCAGAGTAAAAATCATCATGTGTCAAAACTATCACGCAAGATATTAATACTTTAAGACATTACTCATTATCTTGTGCGGGAAACTAGCTATCGCTGATATAAAAATAGATATAGATATATATAGTGTGATAATCTAGTGTATATCTGATCGTCCGACTATGCGGGTAGAGGTAACAAAGTGGATCCCCGAGCGATAACACTGAGGATCACATCGTTCGTTGGCACACGCCATTTTCGTTCTGCTAAATATTCGCCCGTCATGAGATGACATATCATACTGCGGCAGTGCAGTGCTTCTTAAACTCGTGAATAGTTCACCCAATGGTGAATATGAAATCATTTTGGAGTGAACAACATAAGGAGAACCAAAAGGATAAATAAAAAACATAAGGAAATTTAGTTGCAGGTGAATGAAATTTTGTGATAAAGACTCGAAGGTGAATGACACTGGAGTGGTTTGGGAAACACTGTGTGATTGATTACACGACCCCGCTCTCAACTGCCGACCCGGCGGTGAGTGTATTCAGCGGCCCTGATAGACTTCAACATGGCCGTGGTACTCACGATAAACGAAGCCACTGTTACAGGCCCCGGCCGCCGACGCCCCTGTCAGGAACCGCAGCACGGCGTAGACGGGATAGTTCGGAGAGAAAGCGCTAGCCGTGCCGACAGTCGCCAGTATCAGTATCGTGCACAAGAACGTATTCTTCCTGCCCTTCCTAAAAATGATGCCTTATAGAAGTGAGATTGTTCCCCCCCCCCTTTAGCAAAATTAGAAACCTCGTACATCTTTCTATGCCTTTGTGACGGTATTGGCGGGCTGTAATCAAATATGTGAAATGTGATGTAGTATATAACATTAGCTAAGTATTTATTCGTAGTTGGACCAAGTTCGATGTCTGCGTCAATTGCTATTATATTCGCTTCGCAAAAGATAGCATGTGAATTATCGATGTTTCGCAAAAGGTTTTTGATTATGCAATATTGGCGAGCTGTGTCATAGAACGCGTACTTGTCTGAAATCTCCCCGAACACGATGCATCCGATCAGAAAACCCAACATGAATAGACTTTGACCGGCAGCAGACGCCAACCAGCTTTTGCCGCAGACCAGGTCCCACTGCAAATAATCGGCATCTCAGAATAACTTCATGCGTAAACCTCAGGAAACAAACACGAGGATGTTGTCAGCATAGCATGCAACTAACGACGAGGAAATAACATGGTGATTTAACCGTCTCCTTAAAGGCCGCTGATCATCAACTGCGCAGGAGCGAGAAAAGCTCGAGTAATGTGCTGATTAATTATGGGTATAGTTAGAGTTTTATCTATCCCAGTAAGTTCAATTGTCGCCGAGCCGTCTAACACGGCGAGCAGTGCCTCATACATACCTCGCTGGCAAATGTCGAGGCCCCTTCTATCTGATCATAAATCCAACCATTCTCGCACGATGTCTGGTTGCCGTCGGTGTAAAACGAGGGCGACAGACTGTCGAGGCCTCCACTGGAATAGAGAAGAGCTGCCTGCGTGTAATTTCGTTCAGAATATACCTCACAGGCCGACCATTTCAATACTCCTTTATTTGATATCTCATACGGTATGCTCAGGGTTTTCTGGACGTCGTAGGGTAGTGCCGCCAGCTCCGGCACGGCGCACCAATGCTTAGGGATCGCTCCGATGAATACGATAACCAGATTCAGGAAACCGGTTGGTAGTGCTGCTAACGAGATGAGCAGAAATACTTTCAGCTGCCAGCGGCCGAGATCTCCTACGTGACCAAGAATCTCATCGTATGACATGAGACGATGCGTCGCGCTAGGTTCGTACAGGCGCTTGTTCAGTTCCGCCATCTTGTCTCAGGTGCTCGCACACACGCACACACACGTTTATGTATATATATATATATATATCTTTCTAATATATATATATATATATATATATAAGGGCATGGTTCGATCACATTAGACGTCTAGGTCGATAGTCCTTCTATAGTGGGTTAGTGCGTATTGACTTACAATAAATATCCATGGGCGCAATGTCCGAAAATTGATCGACGGGAATTGGGTCATGGGATCATTGAACACAAATACAAGACACTAGTTTTTCTACAACGAGACAATCACAAGATTGGAGCATCGAGTTATAATAAATATTGTTTTAATCCATCATTATAAAATAGCGTAGTCACATAATATATAGCTCATCTAATATATATTTGAGTTCGTATGTATGTATGTATGTATGTATGTATGTATGTATGTATGTATGTATGTATGTATGTATGTATGTATGTATGTATGTATGTATGTATGTATGTATGTATGTATGTATGTATGTAT
>NW_014578627.1:59300-65736 GCF_000485595.1 Priapulus caudatus
GATGTGAGTATGGTGTGGATGTGTGTATGTGGTATGTGTGTATGTGTTATGTTTATGTGTGTAGTGTTATGTGTGTGTGTGTGTGTGTGTGTGTGTTGTGTGTGTGTGTGTGTATGCTATGTATGTAGTGTATGTGTGTGATGTGTGTTATGTTGTGTATGTGTGGATGTGTGTATGTGTGTATTGGTACGTGTGTATGTGTGTCTGTGGTAATGGTGTATGTGTGTATGTGGTATGTGTGATGTGTGTATGGTGTGTATGTGTGTAGGTGTGCTAATGTGGTATTGTGTGTGCGTGTAGCTGACTATGTGTATGTGTGTATGGTGTGTAGTGTGTATGTGTGTGATGTGTTAATGTGTGTATGTGTGTAGTGTGTATTGTGTAATGTGTTGTATGTGTGTATGTGTGTAGTGTGTGTATGTGTGTATGTGTGTTGTATTGTGTGTATGTGTATGGTTGATTGTGTGTTATTGTGATGGTGATGTGTGATGTGTGTGTGTGTAGTTGTGTATGTGTGTATGTGTGTATGTGTGTGATGTGTGCTAGTGTATGTATTGTTATGTATGTTGTATGTAGTATTACTCCCTATAGCGGCCAATACCGCGTTCACAACGGTATCCGTAAAACCAGTGTCAAACGCGTTATCTGCACGAACTGTCCGTACGATACGCCGTGTATAGGCGTCACTCTGACGTTAAACAGGCGCTTCACACGGTGAGTTTTGGAATTTACGTAACGGTCCGGCTGTACACAAATAGGTAATATAGTTGTATGGCATTAGCAAATGATTGCATGTAGTCAACCACACTGTGTGCTGTTGCTGGTACCTGGAGATCGATAACCTCATAGTTGCGAAATACAAATACATGTTTGTGACAGTCCATTCTAAAACTCATACAATTAATGTAACAACCAATCATGGCCTACATTTATAACTGTATGGCCATTAATTGGTTCAAGGAAGAGGATGATGTCTCAGCGGGCCCGTGTCAGAAACAAAATAGCTCTACAACTTGTCTTAATACTAACATTTTCGTCGTAGTCCATGCGACAGGCTGCTGTGTTTCCTATTGTTAAAAGCGCGTATAGCTATAGCCGGTCGGTTCAGCATGGGCACGTCCGGCTATACGCGTATAGCTGCTATAACGGAAGTACGTAAGGAAACGGCACTCACTTTGTCATGGAACGTGATACGCGTTTCGAACTGAGTATAGGCTATAGTGGTCGACGTTCAGACGAGGGAAAGGTGTTATCGCGAGTACGTACGAAACTTGTTTCGTAGCGTCGTAGACGAAGCGCGTGGAATTTTGCATACGTGTGAACGCGCTACAAACCGTCCCAATGCGATCTGGATGCAATTTCCACAGGGCCATCTCTTATAATCCCGGGGATGGTCCTAGAGAAAAAAAACCTGTCAAATGCCCGTCAACTAAACTCACCGAAAAATCGCGTGAAAAACCGCTAAAATTCGGAAACTTCAACAACGAATGTCAGCAACTCATCTGTTAGATTGGCTTGCCACACAGAGAAAGAATTCGATCCGCTCACGCTCATCCGGCTGCTGGTATTGTGAATCCGTAAACGCAATACTAAAACACACCACCAACCAGGCCAGTTTCCCAGTTCAGAGGTACTACCTACCAGCCTCAGAGGTGTCAGTTCAGTATGCTACGATCTCAGCAATGGCATTGTAACATTCGATAAGCTATGGCAGTTTCTCGATTCCATGGAAACATTTCTTCATTCAATGTGCAATGGTTGCGTGTCCTCCTATCTATACAGAGCAGCTAATAATGACAATTTTGTCATTATTAGCTCCTGATACTATATTTCGGCTTTGATTCATGCACGATCTGCTCACAATGGATAGCTGTACGTGGGAAGCTCAACAGTTGGTAGACCAAGAACTCTACATATTTTGCACCAGGACGAATAAGACGCAAAAAACATTCTTTTACAAGAGGCTTTCAAATGAAAATCAACCCATTCTCCTACGCTGCTGTTATAGATAACTTTGTTTCATTTACACGCATATTTACTATTCATTGTCCGGCAGGGGTTCTATCGTTCGGCTTTGGCTTCATATAAATGTACATACGTAACAGTGTTTTTCGTTTTTCCCCTATCTTTATGATCTTATTACACTCATTTCTAAATATATTAATATGTGTCTGCAATGTTATTGCGATTTTACCAATGTTCCTAATTCTGTCGCCATTATTAGTACCTATGAAATTAGTAGCACGCGATTTTACCGCCAGCGCAAGCCGGGTACCTGCGCAAGCTAGTGTAAATATAAATCGGTCAATTCAACGTAGATTTATATCGATTTAGGAGGCTTTATGTAGAAATTGAATGAAATGAGAAAAGAGCGAGCGAGGGAGAGAAAAGTGAGAAAGAGAGAGCTATCTAGCTGAATGAATATATATATATATATATAATATATATATATATGTGTGTGTGTGTGTGTGTGTGTGTGGGTGTGTGTGGTGTGTGTGTGTGGTGTGTGTTGTGTGTGTAGCGTGTGTGTGTGTGTGTGTGTATGTGTGTGATGGGGGTGCGCGCATGCATGTATGTGTGTGCACCTGCGTGTGTGTGAGTGTGCGCGCGTGTGTGCCTATACGCGCGTGTGTATATGTGTTTGTGTGTGGGGGGGCGTTGTTTTCGTGCATGTGGGGGGGGGCGTTGTTTTCGTGCATGTGTGTGTGTGGGGGGAGCGTTGTTTTCGTGCATGTGTGTGTGTGTCCTTGCGTGCGTGCGTGCGCGCATGTGTATATGCGTGTTCCTTCTGTCGCTGGTTTCCCTTAATCCTGTTCTTGCTTTGTTTCCGGCATCCTGTCATTTCCTTAGCTTCTTGCCTCCGCTTTATAAGCGTGTGTCTATATGCTCTTTTCACTGAACATATTCCGCTCTATTTTCCCATACAATTTTCTCGTTGATTCGCTTACTCGATATTCTCTATAATATTTGTTTCCTACCCGAATGTTTTGTTCCCTAATGTTTGTTGTTCCCTTATTTTCCTCAGCTGTTTTGAAATCGTGTTTCGTGCCAGTTTGCAGATCTTTGTTTCATTTCGTTTATTCACAGGGCGCGGCATGTCTATTTCAAATGAGTGTCATTAATAAACGCGTAATTTTGGTATGCATCGCTTAGGAATTCGATCAGGTAAAACATCCGATAAAGTATTTAATCGGTAAATGATTGATTGATTCGGCCGACACGGTTCAGCAGCTCTTTAGCAAGCTTTCTACCGCAGAAAATTTTGGGTTGTATTCCGACAACGATCAGCGCGTTTAAATCAGCTCTTCCCTCCGCCAGCTGATCATCTGAGTTTGCAGTTAATCCGTCCGCCAGTAGGTGAAATACTGACATCACGCCCAGTAACTACGTCACTATTTCAGATAGCGCGCTGCTAGCAATGTAAAACTGTTACATTACTCACGGCCTTTTATGTCCGTATTCTACATGGGCTCGGCCAGCTTATGTGAATATTTTACATAACGATCTTGTTGGCGTTTGCCGAGAGTTTGTACAGCTATAGGGGCAAGCTACTCGGTGCCCTGACGATCAGAATCCAGATGTGCGAGATTCACAGTCACTGCATGGTCGCCTGAACGATGGCGTCACACTGCGACCGGCTTCGGCGTCGATTGGGATTCTTTTGTGTTCCTCTTTATAGGCAGGAACTGCCAAAATCTTTGGTCCCTGTAAAAACAGATATTGATACTCATTTTATCACGAAAACATAAATCTCATACCATTTACGTGCTCGTAGTGCCATCTATTGGGCTCACGCCACGTATAAAGTGGGTTGGAGTAATGTTTATGCTTCCGGTGTATGAGTGTCCAATATGTTCATACCAGTCATAGGTCTATTCAAAATAAGAAGAGCTATTGAATGCTCGATAATGCTACAACTGAAGCCCAAAAAGTCGCGTGCCGAAAACGACAAAGTTTCATACAATGCAGGCTGAAATAAGATTGAAGATTGAAAGATTGAAGATTGAAATAACATTTAATTTCTTACAGAAGGCAAACAGTTTTGAGATACGCAGTATCTCGTACAGGGAGCGCCATTCGTGACAGAATTTTACTAACCTGCCAAACTGCTCTCCGTCGTTCAGAGTTTCGGGCAGTACCTTGTCCATTGTTTCAGGCAAGAACATTGCTAACACCCCGGCTATTACTGCCGGAATTCCAAATATTACAAGAGGCAAAGTCGGCGAGTATGTTCCCTAGAAATAGGTAAACGTATATAATGTATAATTATATACGATAAATACTAAGGAAATAACAATAACTTTAGTGCGTTTTGTGCTAGTCGAATCATTCGGTAAATGTACTTATAGCGTTTATTGGTTAGCGTTATAGTTTTAGTGTTTAGTGTTAGTTTTGGTAGTTTTAGTGTTAGTTTATAGCGTTATAGTTTAGAGTGGGGTTCCGGTTACGTAAATAAGGCTCTGATATAGTGTTCATAGGTCATATGCATTGACAGCTATGCGATAATAGTACTACTGTAGTAGCACTACTGTAGTACACTGTACTACTACTCATATTGGCCTACATACAAGCGTGTGTGCGATTGTGCGTGTGTGTTTGTCCGTGTTTGTGTGCAAGTTTGTCTGTTTCTCTCTTTCTCTCTTTCTGTGTGTGTGTGTGTGTGTGTGTGTGTGTGTGTGTGTGTGTGTGTGTGTGTGTGTGTGTGTGTGTGTGTGTGTGTGTGTGTGTGTGTGTGTGTGTATCCAAATATCAGTGCAGGAGCACTGATACCGAGTTATGGCAAATATGACTTAGCCGCTTGCATGCAGAAAAAATTGTTTTTCCAACAAATATGCCTGGAGATCTGCCGTGATAGAGATGCCGGACGGCAATATATCTTTCTTACGTTGTCATCTCCCCCTTCACCCCCACGCACATACACACGCGCGCGCACGCACGCGCGCACGCGCACACACGCGGACATAATAATTCTCTCTTCCCGTTGCGCGCGATAACCCTGCCGTAATGGCCGCAGTTACACTCATGCAGACCGTGCCCTTCAAAAATCTATCGCCAGACGCGCAAACGCAGCCTTTTTGCGACGCTACGTATATACGTACCAGCATGGATATGTAAGGAGCGAGGATAGCGCCGACTCGGGCGAATACTGAGTTACTGCCGACGCCCGCGTTACGCACTACGGTCGGATATATTTCGGCGCTGTACAGGTAGACGACGGAGAACGTCATTGAGACGCAAAACTTGCCGAATGTCGCAAGCCCGACGATCAACTCGTCATATCCTGTTGGAAAATTAATCGCAATTTGTTGACATGGGATAATCTATATTCTGCGCATTTCTGCACTCCGTTCTCTATGTCTTCTCAATATTTATGGTAGAGAAATTGGAAAGTATTAAATTACAATCGTCATTCAGCACCGCGTCAATGAGCAATTTTAATTAATATTTTTATATTCGAATAAATCTTCTGTTGTATTTCTCTGTAAAGTAACCTAATTAAATCTAATACACCTAATTACACCTAATAAAGCGAGCTGTGTTAGCAGGTACCTTGTAAGAACGGCAGAGCCGTCACCAGGCAACTGATGCCGCTAGCCAACATCGTCGCAGATGTAGACAGTCTGCGTCCGTAGCGCTTCAAGGTGTACATGACGACTAGGTATGCGGGAATTTCAACCAGGCCGGCGAGGAAGAAGCTTAGATAAGGGTTACTGCCCAGGTTCACGGAGTTCAGTGAAAGTCCATAGTAAACCATGGACACGACGAACCTGCAAGCAAACGGTGACAAGTATATTCTCTGCTAGATGGCCGGGTGACATAACACAGATCACAGAACAGTTCGTGAAATGGGATAGGTGACAGATATGACATGGGGACATGCGACACATGTCAAGATAATGTGTTATTGATTCCGTGACCATGTTTGCAGCGTGAAAAAGCATTGCGGTTTTTACGCATTGGAAACAAAATTATTAATGTTTTCACTGTAAGCCTGTCAGGAATTTATTCCCGTCTCGTATCCTCGAGTATGGAGCCTGGCTACGGATATTTTTATTATTTATTTTTAATTTATTTTCATTCCAAATTCATTTTCATTCCAAATTTATTTTTATTTCAAATATATTTTTATTCCAAATTCATTTTCATTCCAAATTCATTTTCATTCCAAATTTATTTTCATTCCAAATTTATTTTTTGTTCCAAATTCATTTTCATTCCAAATTCATTTTTATTTCAAATTCATTTTTATTCCAAATACATTTTCATTCCAAATTCATTTTCATTTCAAATTTATTTTCATTCCAAATTCATTTGCGAGGCCGCAATCGCGGTGGCCGAGATGGCTACGGATATTGGTGGGGGCGGAGTGACGTCACTTCCTCTTAGTGGGACTCAACCGTAGATATCATATAACAACAAATATGGTTTGTTGTTA
>NW_014578627.1:65761-67951 GCF_000485595.1 Priapulus caudatus
ATTTTACTTGAGTAAAATAAACACACGCATAGGCACACGGCGCGCACACACGCACACGCACACACACACGCGCGCACGCACACGCATAGGCACACGGCGCGCACACACGCACACGCACACACACACGCGCGCACGCACACGCATAGGCACACGGCGCGCACACACGCAAAGGCACACGCACGCACTCACACACACACGATCCTGCGACGGAGCGAAGGGATTTTGTACGAGTACATACGTACGTATGTAGTATTACGAGAGCCCAGACCCTCTCATAACTTTAAGATGGAGATGAAAATAACACATTTACACAAATAATTGCAATTATAGTTGTATTATATGTTATATTAATGAGTAAAATGTGTGTTTTTTATGGGAAATACATCAGAAAAACTTACTTATCTACCGATCATAAACCAAAACAAAACATTTATAAATGGCGTTTGTTCTCTTGTTTTGAATGTTTGTTAAGTCTCGCGGCTCGCGAGTTTTTAAACCGTAGGATGGCGACGCCAGATCGATGAATCATGCGTCTCTGATTGGTACGTGCGGTCGAGGTCCTATCCCAGAAACACCGCAGCCTACGCCCTACTCCCTAACCCTAACCCTAACCCTAATTAAATTTAATTAACACTAATAAATTTAATTTAATTTAAAAAAAATAATTTGTAAATAAATCATGTAAATCATGTAATCATGTAATCATGTAATCATGTAATTGTTGTAAATAAATCATGTAAATATTTGCGTTAATTGGGAAAAAATAGTTAAATGGATAAAGATAGAAAACTAAAAAGATAGAAAAATAAAAAAAATAAACAGATGGGATTCGAACTAACGCACTTCACACGTAACGCCAGACTACCAGCTCGCCTATTCAGTCGTATTGAAATTATATATTATGGATGTGGCATGCATACATGCATGCATGCATCGGTGCGGTGGTTTCTGAGATAGCCTGCTGTAAAGGGGTACACGCACCAATCAGAGACGCGTGATACATCAATCTGGCGTCGCATCCTACGGTTTAAAAACTCGCCCCCGGTTCAACGGACGGATTGCTAAGGGGAAGTGACGTCACTCCGCCCCCACCGTAGCCATCTCCGTAGCCATCTCGGCCATCGCGATTTGTTTTCGCAAATGAATTTGGAATGAAAATGAATTTGAAATGAAAATGAATTTGGAATGAAAATGAATTTGAAATGAAAATGAATTTGAAATGAAAATGAATTTGGAATGAAAATGAATTTGAAATGAAAATGAATTTGGAATGAAAATGGATTTGGAATGAAAATGAATTTGAAATAAAAATAAATTTGAAATGAAAATGAATTTTGAATGAAAATGAATCTGAAATAAAAATGAATTTGGAATGAAAATGAATTTGGAATGAAAATAAATTTGAAATAAAAATGAATTTGAAATGAAAATGAATTTGGAATGAAAATGAATTTGGAATGAAAATAAATTTGAAATAAAAATGAATTTGGAATAAAAATGAATTTGGAATAAAAATGAATTTGTAATAAAAATGATTTAGAATAAAAATAAATTAAAAATAAATAATAAAAATATCCGTAGCCATCTCGGCCACCATACTCGAGCTCTACTAGGTCATTACTGTAAGATAACTGGAAAACGTAAAGTTATGTTTATGCTTTGTACGCCCAAGAGGTGGCGCCACTAGTCGAGAAGAGGAGAATTATGGCGGGACTATAGCCTCTACACCACAGGCACTTGGACCGTTTCAATAATAAAATGATGGTTAATAATAATAAATACAACTTGTCAGTAGGACTAGTACTACAGTACCAGCAATAGTCTTAATGTTTGATTTGACCTAATAACTTCACTTCAACACCGTTAAATACACCGATGCAACACATAGCCCGCACGCCATTGTGCATGCACAGATACACAGTAGGTTAGAAGTACTCCCGAAGTACTACCTACTACTAACCTACTACTACCTACTACTACCTACTACTACCTACTAGTACTACTACCTACTACTCCCTACTGTGTAGTACTACTACTCCCTACTACTACCTATACTACTCTAACCTACTGTGTATCTGTGCATGCACAATGGCGTGCGGGCTATGTGTTGCATCGGTGTATTTAACGGTGTTGAAGTGAAGTTATTAGGTCAAATCAAACATTAAGACTATTGCTGGTACTGTAGTACTA
>NW_014578628.1:0-3024 GCF_000485595.1 Priapulus caudatus
GCAGCAGCAGCAGCAGCAGCAGCACACAACCACCGTTGCAATACACACGCACGCGCACACATACGCACACGCACGCACGCACGCACACACACACGCACGCACGTACGCACACACACACACACACACACGCGCGCGCGCGCGCGCTCGCGCGCACACACAAACGCCCACGGCCGCTGAAACAAGAAGTATTTTTCGAACAAATCGATCTTTCTAGATCTAGTTTTAATCGCGCTGGTCGAGGAAGCGAGCGGTAAGTGCGAGTTATTTATAGCCGCCGCTCTACACAGGTGGACAGATGTAAGCGGGGTTTTATAGCCGCTCTACACAGGTGGGCAGATGTAAGCGGGGTTTTATAGCCGCTCTGCACAGGTGGTAAGATGTAAGCGGGGTTTTATAGCCGCTCTACACAGGTGGTAAGATGTTGTCACGATTTTTTAAGCGCATGCGGTAACAGGAGTGCTCAGCGTAGGGTCGGTGCTACTGCACACTATATATAGTGGCAACATTATACAAGCCCCTCGCCCACGGCCACTTGGAACGTTTCCATAATAAAATGATGGTAACTTTTGTAAATTTTTTGTAAATTCTGTAAATGATGGTAATAAAATGATGGTAAATGTATTTAGTACCAAAGGCTTAATGTGTATCTATTCGCTTTCGCTGATTATTAGTAACAGTGTCCCCGTAACTGCAGTTCAGACGCTCCTCTGCAACATACAATAGTACCGCACGCACGCCACAGCGCATAATTATAAACTCACGGAAAGATAAAGTTCGAATTGCATGTGCTCTTACGTACACCCGGTTAACATGATGATCGCCTGATAGCACGGAACGCGCGCACGATGATGTAGTAATATTACCACATAATATAGACACATTATTACATAATGTAGGTGTACTTTTACATAATATAGGTATATTACCACATAATGTAGACACATTATTACATAATGTACGTATATTATCACATTACGTCGGCATATTATTATATAATGCGGGTATATTATTATATTATAAGCTCCACGGTAATAACCTAAGAAAAAATTGTTATGATACCGTTATATTAGCAGCTATTTTCCGTGCGATTTTTTATAAGATCCTTACGGTTATTCGATTTTTCACGTCACTAGCAATCTCACGCCTCGCAGCCAGCGACTCTGCCTGCAGACAGACGCGCCGCGACGAACGACGTCAGAGAGCGGGGGAGGAGGGGGGTCGGTGCCAAACAACTCTCGTTGGTTTCCAATCTGATCGGCC
This sequence comes from Priapulus caudatus, assembly GCF_000485595.1. Lineage (NCBI taxonomy): Eukaryota > Metazoa > Priapulida > Priapulimorpha > Priapulimorphida > Priapulidae > Priapulus > Priapulus caudatus. The sequence goes on from NW_014578628.1 coordinate 1,261, forward strand.
GGCTGTTGGAAGCCCGCCAGAACGGGCCACCAGAGCGCGCCGCGTTGCCGATGCCAGCCGCGCCTCCACACCAGAGGGCGCTGTTCGCGAGACCAGCAGGGTGTTCGCATCAGAGCGCGCTGTAGTTAATACCCGCCGGCTTATGACACCAGAGTGCGCCACCAGAGAGCACCACCAGAGTGCGCTGCAGGGGAAAACTCGCTGCAGCGACGGAGATATTCAATTTCGATGACATCTTGGCTTCTGGTTTGCATTTGTGCGTGGCTGCTCGCGTCATAGTGAATAGATGCTCACTCGTTATTTTTCCCGCGTCATTGTGCATTTTAACGAGGAATTGCAGACGAATGCTATAAAGGCAGACTAATATAATACTCATTATCAAATTCATTCTCTCTCTCTCTCTCTCTCTCTCTCTCTCTCTCTTCTCTCTTCTCTCTTCTCTCGCTCTCGCTCTCGCTCTCGCTCTCGCTCTCGCTCTCGCTCTCGCTCTCGCTCTCGCTCTCGCTCTCGTCTCTTCTCTCTCATCTCTCTCTCTCTCTGCTCCTCCTCGTTCTCGATCCCTCTCTACTCTTCATCTCGTATCTCATCCTCCGTCCCTCGCTTCCTCTCTCTCTTCTCTCTCCTCTCGCTCTCTCTCTCTCGCACGCGTCCGTCGCTCCCCCTCCTCTCTCTCTTCCTGCGCTCTAGTCCGCTGACTGAACATCATTGTTGCCAGTAATTTGCTTGGAACTGAGTGCAGACGAGTCTGCCCTCTCTCTTCCACTTCCCCTCTCTCTTTTATTCCTGCCCCCTTTCATCCCTTCTCTCTCCTCGCCTGCGTATTCTTTTTTAGTCCCTAGACCTCCCTTCTCGCCTTGCTCTTCTCTCCGCCTGCGTCTCTGCTCAGCCCCCTGCCTTGTTCGAATTCCTGTCTCTCGCCCTCGCGGCCTCAGCATATATCCACCCCCGCGCCCCACCCCACCTTACGGACTGTGTAATTTGGCTCTTTCATGGAATTAGATGGTAACATTTGCGAAAGAGACGGAACACGCGGCGAATAATGCCGTTGAATTAGTTGAATCATCTCGCTCGCGATGCCGTCCGCTAGATGTGAATGTAATCGCGAAAGTCGGCGCGCGTATAACACATATACCTTCTTGACCAACCGTGGGTGCTCATGAGAATAGAAGAGATCGTACAGAGGAGGGAAGGCGTCAATATAATCCTTCCAACGGGGAGCCCATGAGAAATGGGAGAGATGGGAAGAGAGGGGAAAGCGCCAAACACCTTCGCAACGTGGAGCCCATGAAGATGGGAGAGAGGGGACTATAGTGGGAGGGGAAGGCAATATGAGCCTTCCAACGTGGGTGCTTCATGAGAGATGAGAGAGATGGGAGAGAGGGAAGGTCATATAACCATTCCAAAAGTGGGAGCCCATGAGAGATGGGGAGACTGGAGAAAGGGAAGGCCAATAACTCCTTCCGTCAACGTGGGAGCCCATGAGAGATGGGACGAGGGGACTAAGGTGGGAGGGGAAGGCCAATAACAACCCTCCAACGTTGGGTGCGTCCCTGAGAGATGGAGAGAGATGGAGAGAGGGAAGGCCAATTAGTACTCCAACGTGGAGCCCATGAGAGATGGGATAGATGGGAGAGAGGGAAGGCCAATTGATACGTCCAACGTGGTGTGCTCATAGCGTATGAGAGAGATGGGCAAGAGAGTGGAAGCCAATATACCTTCCCACGGGAGCCCATAGAGAGATGGAGAGATGGGAGAGCCGGAGCC
>NW_014578628.1:7060-13435 GCF_000485595.1 Priapulus caudatus
ACAGTGCAAGCGTAATGCCGTCACTATTCAATTGATCTTGTACTGTCCTGTGCTGGTGGTGGTCGGCCTAAGCAGCTGCTGCAAGAGCGCGTGCATGAATGCATGCATGCACGATCTGTCTGTCTGTCTGTCGGCTGCGACAATCTAGCAGACGTACTCAGCCATTAGTTAAACAAGAGACGCTAGGCAATTCACCTTTCTCTCCACACACACACACGCACGCACGCACGCACGCACACCACGGTGCTCACATCCCAGCCCAGCTAGGTGCTGCCCGCCTACACGCTCTTACTTACACGCCAACCACACATCCGTCCGCACGCCTAAATACGTGTGCATACTTTACGCATTTACACGCTGCCGGCTCAGGACTACGTCCCGACAAAAACTTCTCTACAAACGTAACTATTTCTGCACGTCTCTACACACGGTGCTCGTCTCACCCGCGTACACACGGTGCTCGTCTCACCCGCGTACACACGGTGCTCGTCTCACCCGCGTACACACACTCTCTTACACACGCAGGGTGCGAAATTAACGGAAGTCCGGTTTAACGGGAGCGATGAAAAACCGGGCTTTAGTAACGACGAGTTCCTACCGCGAGGATCGGCCGATCGATCGATCTAAACCTCGATTGCTTTTTTATGAGGCATCATGAATCATTTTCGGACGCGCGCCTAAAGTATGTCGCTGCTGTAGGGCCTACGTCAATATATATATATATATTATTTATGACGTCCGCCTCAAGCAGAAAATCTACATGATTTTTTTTCATTCATGATATGAATTAATTTTAAAAACAGTTTCTTTACCAAGTGGAGCGGCCAACTAGCAGTAAGAGCAAGCAGCGAGTCACGGCGGTGACAAGCACGTATGCCGCCGGCGTTTCCTTACGTGTTTCCTGCTACTGCTGCTCTGTCCGCAGCTTTCATATATATACAAACAAGACCTATTATGCCTAATAGGTATTTGTTAGCTCTTGATACAAACCATGCAGTAACCTCCGAAAGGTCTAATGAAACCAAAATGTAATCAGATGCTAATAATACACATAATAAATATAAGGTATTATTAGCTCTTGGTGCAATGCTTAGCTAGATCTCTTTACTAGGCCACGAGATTTTTTTTACTTCGATGTAAGGTTCGTTGAAAATCATGGGAATTAGGAAACCTAATTCAGGCATGCAAGCCACAAAATTCACACGATCTTACTCGCATGTATTCTGAGCATGGAATCTGAGTCAGCCAACTTTTACTTTCCATTGAATTCCGATTAACAACAGAATCTATTCGCTAATCAAGATTCGAACGAAAGTAAAAGTCGGAAGAGCTGACTCAGTTTTGTTGCGCGCAAAATTTTACACTGATCCAGTTGGACCAGTTACACGTAAACAAAGATGATAATCCGTTATCATTAGTGGTCCCCAGGCAAAATGCTCGCATGGGTTAGAAAGCCAGTACAGAATTCAAATCTTGAGCAGCAGACGTGACTGTACACACGCACGCACGCTCACGCACACAGACACACAAACACACATACACACTTGCACGCACACAAGCACGCATGCACGCACCGGCACACACGCACGCACACACACACACGCGCCACATATTAGCAAAGATCTTAATCCTCTTCACCCATACCCTAACCCTTCATCATCCACCAAACCCACTCCTCTTACTCTACTACCCTCCCCACAAACGAGAGACGAAGAAAGAGAAGCAACAGAGAGAACCACGAGAGAGAGAGACGGCGAGCGAGCGAGAGAGAGAGAGAGAAGAGAGAGAGGGGAGAAGAGAGAGAGAGAGAGAGAGAGAAGAGAGAGAAGAGAGAGAGAGAGAGAGCGGCGCGAAGGAAAAAGAGAGAGAAACAGCGTCCCAGAGGGAGAGAGAATAGAGAGCGAGAGAGTCGCCGCGGAGGGAGAGAGAGAAGAGAAAGAGAGAGAAGGGCGCGCGAGGGAGAGAGAAGAGAGAAGAAGAGAGAGAGAGAGAAGAGAGAGAGAGAGAAGAGAAGAAGAGAGAAGAGAGAAGAGAGAGAAGAGAGTAGAGAGAGACAGCGGGCGCAGAGGGAGCAGAGAGAGGAGAGAGAGAGAAGAGAGAGAGAGAGAGAGAGAGAGAAAGAGAGCGCAGAAGAGGAGAGAGAGAAGAGATAAGAGAGGAGCAGAAGAGAAAGAAAGACGTGGCGCGCGTAGAGTAGGAACCGGGCCGGCCGTCTTTGGCAAGGGCATTCCTGGCCCGGAGCTGATCCGCTGGTTTTTCGCGGCGGTCACGCAACATAACTGCAGTCTTTTGAAGGTCGGTTACGGTCACCACCATGCTAAGTCTAAGGTTGTATTCCAGATGTGTCTATTTATAAGGAATGGTGGGAGAGGGCACAGGAAGGGAGTTTGTACCAAACCGAATCGATTAAGTCAAAAAACTAAGTCATAAGCGGCCTTAAAACACAGTAAACTCCCATCCAGTTTTGAACAAAAGCGTATGACAATCGAGCTTGTGAACATAGCATGATTGTGTTGGAAATGGTAAATATACGTAAAAATTTGTTAACATAATAAGGCATATTGCATAGGCAAGTCAGGGATGTCAAAGGATTTACGAGCGGGTATTGATAAATAATAAATCTCTAATAGTCATAAGACGAAGAATTTATTATTTATAAATAAACTCTTCGTCCTTTTAATGACTATAGACGGCATTTAGTTATTATGGCAACCATAGCTGGCGTAAAATCCTTTATAGGTTTTTAATGGTTTATAAACAAACCCACAGAACACTACAGAGGCCATCCAATTTTGTGTGTATTCAATACTTGGGTAAGAAGACACCCCAACTTCATTATGCCCCGTTTTTATTCTTTCTTTCTTTTATTTATCATTCTTCAGATGGTTTCCTCTTTTTCTCACTAGTAATCATGTAAAAACAAACGAAGAGAGCCACTACAGTAGACAAACAATTACGTAGACCAGTTTTCCTAAATAACGATAAAAATATATACATCCTTAGTAAACGCTGTTAGCTAATAGGACCCATTGATATACAAAGTTGACGATGCTAAATAACTGGCAACCATTCTGTATTTAATAATTATTATAAGTCAAACGCGTTAATTAAGTTTGTCCGAATATCAACTAGCTAATTGAGAAATGTCTAACGACTGGCTAATCTGGCCAGCAGCTAAATTGGTTGCCGAGAGGCAATTTGTGGATTAAAGCGTTGTATGCCTATGGGTCACTGTTAAGCAGAGTTGTTTACCAGGATGCTTATATGCCTTGACTAGTACTAGTAGATGATATCTCATGGGTGTATTCTCCGGTATTGGGCACCAATAAATAAGACCAATTCGGTGATTTGGGTGTACTTGATTGACCAATAAATATGTAAAATCCCACATCTGGCTTTCCCATGTTTAGTCCTGTGGCTGTGGTAATCCAGGCAATCCATCACAAACATAGCATTGGCCCCCACACCAGCCTACTTATTATGCACAAGCGTTGTGAGGATTCGTCATGTGAGATTCCCGTTCATTTACATCGGTGTTCGTATAACAAGTTACGTAACTGTTTCGCTAGCGGACGTAGCGGAGAGCCAAACGAAATGCATGCGGCAGTGCGTTTTTGGCAAAAATGCGTGCGAAAATGTCCGTGTGGACTACTCAAATCTGTATCACAGCCCGTTTCGAAGTAATGCGGTTTCGAAACTGTTAAAAGTCATCAACTATTCTTCGCTGGACTGCGGATTTGCAATTAGACATTTCTTAGGTAACCAGGCAGTGATATTGGCACAAAGACTAATACGCGTTTGGCTATAAGGTAATGTAGCTCCTATTACTACACAAAGGTGCATGTTACTCTAGCATTCTTAAAATTGCAGATAATCCGATGCTGCTTTATGGCACCTTTAATCAAAATTCAACAACAATGGAACAGGGTGCGAATTAACCGGGAGTCTGGAAAAGGTTCGAACCCAAAAATTTAACTCCCCCCCCTCCTGATTTACTGTCCGGACTCCCTGATTTGACATTGCAGGAGTCCGTGTGACTTCCTGGGAAATTCTGCCATAACTAACTAGTTTGTTCGAGCAGCGGCCTCACAACAGAATCTACCAATAATTTTTGCAGGTATATTGCCAAAGAAAATTTTGGCAAGATGCATGACATGCTTAAAAAATAAGCACATCTATGGCGTTTTGTTAATAGCCTTTTAAATTTTAAAACCTGCAGACTGCGGACTCCCTCATTTTGCGGCGGACATCTCCTCTTTTTGAGGTAGGGAGTTCCGTTTGGACTCTCCCGGTGTTCAAAGTTATATTTCTAGCCCTGATCGGAAAATATTTACCAACAGTACCTGAATAACGAGGCAAATCTTATCACAGAAGGTTACCCGCTCATCCCACACATGTTTGAGCCGTGAGATGTGTATTATCTAGTTATTTCACATGTAATACTCTAGTCTTAAAAACCTTTCTGCATTAGATTCAGTGCATCGAGTACCATTTACACGTGTTCCGTTTACAGGCCTGCCAAAATAAACATAAAGACACCCATCGTTCATAATTGTCCATGCAAATGGTTTGTTAATACAAATGTGCCGTTTATTATCCGGGGCATAACCTCTAATTTGTCACAATCACCTGTCCCTCTCTTGCTCCTTTGCACCTCTCTTGTAGGTCGATGCCTATATAGCCTTCCAAAATAAATGCTAAGAGTTCAGATTAGTTGGACGCCATAGTTACTAGCGCGACTACTGGAACTACAGTTATGTATACACGAGAGAGAGAGAAGAAGAGAGAGAGCAGAGCGAGAGAGAGAGAGCAAGAGAGAGATAGGAAGAGCCGAGGAGAAAGAGAGAGAGAATGTGAGAGAGGAAAAAGAAAGAGAGAGAAAGAAGAGAAATAAAAGAGAGGATAATAATTAACAAACAGACTTAGGACATACACTCAGCTAATGCTAGGGGAGTGTTCCTTATACACACCTGCACAAAATAAAAATTTATAATAAAATCACAGTAAAATTGAAGCTTAGTTCTGGAATTCAAAGAATGCTGCAATTTATGAGAACGTTTTAGGTTTGTGATGTAGCATTATGTACTATGTAGCTTAATTCGCTCTTAATCACATAGCTATAGATTAACACACGATTCAGATAAAGTTAGCATACCCACTGTCCATACATCAATATGGTCAAAAATAAATCATGAGTTTCCTAACAAGAGCCGAGAGGCGTCTGGCTCATCACCCCCCCCGCCCGGCCCCCCCCCCTCAGGCCTCATCCTACCGTTGCGCAACCGGGCGGCCCACGCCAATTTGGGAAAAATCTCCCCCCGCCATTTCAATCGTTGCGCCACGTTTAATTACCTCGCGCCCCGATAAATTCCACAACAATAAAACTTTGACAACGCGGCGAATCGATCGTTTGTTTGATGCGCCATTTTGGCGAGGCAGTAAACCAAGAGCAACACTTGTGTGCTTCGCTGGTGATTGCTGGTCACCCTCACTGCTAAGCAATCCAGGAGCGAGCTCTTTGAAGGAGTTCCACAGCATGGCGCATAGTCCAACTACATGAGGAAGCAGGCTGAGTGTAATAAGCTTTCCGACGCTGCTGCAATTGCCATAGCTGGCTGTACTGGGCAATCTGAGAGGCCACCTCGGCAAAGAATTCCTATTCGAGCCGCAGGCCCCGGACCCCTAGTTTCGGCCCTCCCCTCCTCTCAGGACGGCGGCGCACTACTGTATTCAGTTACGTCATCTAATTGAAATGTACATTCCCATTTCGCCGCAACGGCCGTCCAAACTTTTGACGAAGATGGCGGGCAAGAGGTAAGGCAGAGCGCACGTATAAGGTACCAGATTTCTTTCAATGTTTGGGGAGGATCAACACATTTCGACTGACAGTCAACCATAGGGCTCTGCAGTGTCCACAAAGCAGCATGCTGCGCACCATATCCGCCAGCATTGCACAACTGTAACTCGCGATGAGAAGAGCCATTGCCAAGGACAGTACAAAACTGGCAAATTTTCATTAGTAGGTTTCATGAATTCATTTCTGCAATTACTTATCTGCAAGATTGGTTAAACTGAAGTTAAGAAAGTAATGGTCTTTCTGCACCTTTGAGCGCAATAAATTATATACATTTCACCCTATCCTGCCAGGCACCATTCTCTCAACTCTGTCTTCGATAGATGGCGTGCATACTGAACTAGGTGCAGGGAATAGATAATCCCGAACTTGTTTTAGCCCATGCTGTGCTATCAGCCAGCCGCCACACCCCGCTCAGGCAGCGTGCGAGGTAGGCCTATTTATAGTTGGCATAAATCAACAAGTGCCGCGGAGCGGACAGCGCTCATCTAACGTCTACTGCGGTGACTCCCCCTCAGATC
>NW_014578628.1:13460-21111 GCF_000485595.1 Priapulus caudatus
GACAAAAAGAGATAAGGAGGAAGAGAAGAGGGAAAAAGAGAGAGCGAGGAGACAAGCAGGGGTAGGAGAGAGAGAGCGCGAGAGAGGGGCGTGGCAAGCAGCGCCGAGGAGAGGGGAGGAGAGGGGCGAAAGGAAGGGGGGAGAAGAGAAGGGAGACAACAAGGAGGGTGGGAGTTAGGAGGGGAGCGGAGAGGGGGGAGAGGGGAGTAGGGAGACGAAGGGGGAGAGAGAAGAAAGGGAGTGAGTGAGAGAAAGGAGGAAGAGGAGAGGAAAAAGCCAGAAGGAGAAGATGAAGTGGTAGACGGGAGGAGGAGAAATGACGGGGAGAAGGGTGAGAGTAAGAAGAAATAGATGGAGTGAGGACGAGAAAGGAGAGAGAGAAAAGAAGGAAGGAGGGGAAGAGGGGGAGAAGAGAAGAAGGGAGGGAAGAGAATGAATGAGAGAAGAAGATGAGGGGGGAGTCAGGGAGATGAGAGGAAGAGGAGAAGGGGAGGAAGATCGAGAGAGAGCAGAGTGGAGGATGAAGAGAGGAAGAGGGGGAAGAAGGGAGGAGATAGAGGGTGAAAAGAGAGAGAGGACGGGTGGAGGGAAGAGCAGAAGGGAGGAGGAGAGGAGAGAAGGAAGAGAAGGAGGAAAAGAGTGAGGCAAGGAGGAAGAGAGAGAAAAGAGTAGAGAGGAGAAATAAGAGAGGGAGAAGATATGAACGAGGGAAGAAGAAATTAGGAGGGAAGAGGAAAGGGACAGGAGGCGGAGGGGAGAGAGAGAAAAGGGGGGGCAGGGAGGGGATGAAGAGGGGGGGCAGGAAGATAAGGAAAAAGAAGGATAAGAGAGGACAAGTGGGAGAAAAAGTAAAATGGAAGAAGATAAGGGAAGACAGAGAGGTAAGAGAAGGGGGAGGGCAGGAAGAAGAGGATTGAGAAAGGAGAGAAGCAGAGAAAGGAGAGAACGAGAGGGAGATATAGATGGGAGACCAGGGGGATGATTGGAGTGAAGAGGGATATGAGGAGGGAGAGAAGGGCGGGCCGGAGGGCGCGACGAGGTGACAGGGAAGGGAATCGGCGGCGGGTGACACAGGGGGGCCTGACGCGGAGGGAGAAGGGGAGGGGAGGTGGGGCTGGGGAGAGGTGACGGAGCAGAGAAGAGGGGGGGGAGAGAGAGGTGCGAGAGAGGATGCAGATAGAGCGGCGGGCTGGATGAGAGGGGGAGAAGGGAGGGGGTGAGGAGGAGGGGGGAGGCATTCGGGTGGACGGAGCGCGGGAGGGAGTGAGCAGGGCGAGAGGAGATGGAGGTGGGTGCGAGAAGACAAGAACCGAGAGAGAGGCATGAGGAGAGAGGAGAGCGAGGACGAGGGAGATGATTTGACCGATACAGTCCTTCCGGAGGCGGGGATGCATTATATCAGAAGAGGAGGACGAGGGGGGATCGAAGGGGTGGTGAGCGGAAGGGATGCATGGGGGGGCGGGGGGGGGCGTGCAGGAGACTGGGGAAGTGGCGGACGAGGAAGAGAGGAGACCCTTAGGAGGAAGGGGTGGAGAGACTGAGGAGTGCGGGGAGAGAGAGACGGACGGAGCGGGAGGAGTACCTGAGAGGGGTGTCGGCTGTGAACGGCACCTCACGGCGATGGGCGCGGCGGGGCGAGCTTACGTCCCCGCCCCCAGGGGACAGGGAGGAGGGGGGAGAGAGAAGAACGGTAGACCAGGAGAGATGCCAAGTGGAGGAGGTGGACGAGGGGGAGGAGGAGAGAGACTGAGGAGAGCGGACTAGGGGGGTAGAACGGACGGTAGAGCAGACGGGAGGAGGGCAGAGGACTGTGGGGGGGGAGGGGGCGAGGGGGCGGGGTGACGGCAGAGGAAGATGGAGCAAGGGGGAGAGGGAGAGAAAGGCGAGAGGAGAGGGACAGATGGGACGAGGAGAGATAGAGAGAGATGAGGGAGGGGGGACAGGAAGAGGAGAGAGATGGGAGGAGAAGGAGAGAGAGAGAGTATTTCAAGAGAGTGAGAGAGAGAGAGGAGGAACCCGCCCCGCGCGCCCCCGGCGGTCCGCCCCCCCCCCGCCGCCGCGCGCGCTCCCGTCCCCACCGAGGGATGAGAGGAGGAGAGGCGAGCAGGAGGAGGAGCAGAGGAGGAGGAGAAGACGAGAGAGAGAGAGAGACCGATTTGTGAGGAGAGAGAGGGAGAGAGAGGCGGAGACATAGTCTGACAATGGAGAGAGAGAGAGAGGAGCTGAGAGAGAGAGAGAAGAGATAGAAGATGGAAGGAGAAGAGAGGAGGGAGATGTGATGACGAGAGGATGACGATGAGATCGAGAGAGAGAGTGAGATGAGGAGGGGAAGAGAGGGAAAAGGAGAGGAAAGAGATGAGATGAGAGAGTTGAGAGAGAGAGGGAGGAGGAGAGAGAATGAGAGAGAGAGAGAGAGGAGAGAGGAGAGATGAGGAGAGAGGAGGAGAGACGAGAGAGAGAAGAGAGAGAGATGATGAGGAGAGAGAGAGAGAGCAGAGAGAGAGAGGAGGAGACGAGAGATGAGAGAGAGGTGGAGGGAGAGAGAGGCAGAAGTAGAGAGAGGAGAAGTGAGAGAGGAAGAGAGGAGGAGAGTAGACGAGAGAAAGAGGAGAGAGATGCGTCGGTTCACGACCGCGACGTCGCGTTAGGTTCGTCTGCGCGCGCATCACTGCCCTACGCTGAGAAATTATTCTCATACTACAAGCTCAGACACGAGGGGGCCGCATGGGTGGGACTTTGGGGAGGGAGGGGCGGTGGTAATGAGGCGTTAGGGCGGAGCGAGCCGCTCCCCCCTCTTTCTCGCCCTCTCTCTCTCTTGGCACCCTGTATGCGGCGGGGGGGGTAGAGAAAGACAGCGCGACAAGAGAGAAGGCAAGCACATAAGCCAGTCAGTCAACTCCACGGTCGCACACAATAACCCGGGTTCACCCGTGTATGCCTTTGAAACATCCCCCTGACCCCCCACCGTCCCTACCCCAAGGCAAAACGCCTCCGTTTCACGCCACTGACTACCAGTCAGAGTCGGACTAGCGCAGCAGCAGCAGCAGCAGCAGTGTTATGGTAATGGCCCAACCAGCAGAACCTGTTTGGTGAACCAGTGTAGTGGTCTGCCAGTAGGCGTGTAAATCCTTAACAGGTAGGCTTGTGCAGCAGGCAGGGGGGGTCGCGACGAACAGAGCGGATCGGGGGCGAGCCGCGAGACGAGTAGCAGATAGTACGCTTGAGAGCAGACGACGACGACGAGCAAACGCGGCGTCGATTGCCACGCAAACCACTTCTGGTCTCGTCTCTCGCTGCGTCTCTCGCTGCGTCTCACAGCGACCGACCGGACACAGATTCAAAAACAGTTCGACGTTGTGGGAGTTATAATAGTGGAGTGCTTTCCGCACACTGCACTAACGAGATACGAGAAAGATTAAGAGATTTACCTACTTTTTACGTTCGTCACTGACTGCTTTGTGTTAACTTTTTATATGTCTGACAGTCCACTTATTGAGTTTATTCACAATAAGTACATAATTCTTCTACAAAGATGGCCGATGCGACAAAAGTGATGGGAACTAACGTTCATGTGTCAAATTGAGCAGTTTCTCTCTAATATTATAATAAACCGGTATCGCATTATGTAAACACTTTTTTATTGCGTCGTTAAATGCTTCAAGCAGATTATTTTTACTGCCAAAACTTTTTGGGGGGTTTAATTCTCTAAAAGGGATTTCAACTTAAATTTACGAAAACTTAATTAACGGGCGAGTTTTTGGCAATTTCATAGCCCACAGTAAATAGCGCTCACTAGGCAGTAATGCAGAGTTTATGTCACACCGCAAGAAATACTGGCAGCTGTTTTACGAGACAGACGCTGTCACAAGGACAGGAAGACGGACCATCACGAAGAAACAATGTAAGAAAATAACGGCAATCCATCTACACCAAAAAACATGTCATGTCACAAAGTAATGCTTTTGCGATTTGCTGCCTTCGCGCAACAAGGTTAAAGACGTTTTCACGATCATTTGCGATGCCGTCTGTGTTATTTTACTGTCGTTATGGTTCTATCCATGTTCCCAAGTATCTAGCTCTAGTACTATAGCCCGCGGGCTATAGTACTAGAGCTACCAAGTATCCTGCTTGATAAATGCTACATCCATTGTGCGAATGCAATAAAATGATATCACTGCTAGTCACAGGCTGTGAAAAGCACCAAATGAGGTGCTTGAATAAACATCAACCCAATCTTTCGCGTCACGCTTCTCTATATGACACCACAAATTAAAAATAAAAGGAATTTACAGGAATGGGGGCGGGAACAAGGGCAGCATACGCATGTGGCAATCTGTAGAATGAGTAATGATAGGGAGGTTCCAGCCTACTCCCAGACAACCTCTTTAACATATGCAAATACTAATCATATCGTATCCTAAACGTAACGTACGTAACAGTAAATAAACATTTGTGAATGATTTATGCTAAACTTAAACGCTACTGTGACTGCTAGAGCGAGGCAGAGGCAGGTTGCTCACACTGGCAGAAATACCAGCTCTACCCTCGTAAGGATTAGTCTTCAAATTACTACTACTAGTACTACTACTAGGGACTATACAGAACACGGTGAGAGTGAAAGTTGATCAAATCTATAGATCAACACTGCGGAATGCAGCGAAAAAGTTTTCATTTTACAATTAACCAGCTATTGTTATTAAGTTTAACTGCTCTTTATTTTTACTAAACTAATTTACAAAATAGACATGTTAAAACGGTGAATCTTCCGATATAACATTTCATAAATATATACTCCTACTACATCGTACATGATTGGGCTTTACCATACACTAGGCCTGGTACTAGTAGTACTACTACTACTACTAGTACTCGTACTCGTAGTAGTCTACAGTAGACATGGTAACGATGGTTTCTATTTACATCATACATGTCATGATAACGTTTACAAAATACAAGCTTGCTGTTGATAATCAATTACAATATATATTTATAATAGTCACCTACATTACTGTTGATTACTGCGCCGCATACAGTTGATGTTATCACGCAAATAATGTCCTGAGTTGTGTACACGAAACGTTAAACACCAGAAAACACGATAACACCAAAAATTTCAAGATTGGAAACCTCAACAGAATACCAAACAAGTGAGCAGATGTATCGCGTTGCGTTGCGCCATCTATCGTGCAAAATATCAAAAAAGTTGTTGCGTTATCACTACAAAATGTACCACAGCTCAGTAAAGTAAATAATCTATATCAGACGCTGTATGCTTATGGTCACCTAGATATCTATTTTAATAATTGTTGCAATTCTCATTTTTTATTTTCTTATGTTTTGCTATTTATTTATGAACACAATCTGCAACTGCTACATATTTCATAGCTTCATTTCTACGTCTACTCTATATTGGCCACCTACTGATGATTCTGCCAACGGGAGGCGCTAGTTGAAACTAAAATAAAAAATTTTCCTTCCCTTTGATTTTCTTGTTTGACTATTCCCTTTCATAGTTCATATCACTCAACATGCATTCAAGAAAGCATAAAGCCAATATAATTTTACTATTTATATATAGCTATTCCTTTTTTAGAACGAAGCACGGCGAGTATCGTGTGACATGACAGGCTATAAATCGTGACGGCCTCCAAGTGTAATCGTTGCTTTAAATAATGTAATAGTATTTATCTTTGACATTTACATCGACGTCTCTACCCTTCTTTTTTTTCACCAGCACAGCTCTCCTCTTGATTTTTTTGCCGAGTTTTTAATAACACAAGAGCTCCTGTGCTCGAGTTGTAATCGCATTGTATGTGAATTAAGGTTAACTAGGAATAAAGAATAGAAAAAAGCTCTGCAAACACCACAATGAAATGCAATTCACTACAGGTTTTATTGATGAAGCCTGGAAAGTGTAATGGGTTACATCCACTAACGTAACAGTGACAACAACAAGTGAACATGGCCTTATACTATACAGCAGGGAATAGAGGGAGTAGTCAACTCTCTTCAAGTTTCTGACACTCATCTGTACGTGTAACGAGTGGGCATAGATGCTAATATCATTGACAAACAGACAATTACATTATCTACACCTTCCTTCAGGATGTTAAAGGATCCTGAAATCCTTTAAAAAAATCGATAAAAAGCAGCGTAGTAACTATTAACGAACATCCAGAGGAAGATTACTAAGCCTATCTTGGCACATAGCCAAGATCGTTGTGTTCACTACGTATAGGGCATACCTGCCTGATAGTGGCTCTTACATATATATATATATACATCAGTAGTACATAATAGAGAAGAGTATTACACCGTTTTAACAGCGTTTTGTATAGTTTTCAACTTGAATTTATTATATCAATATGTGAATAAATATATTCAAACTTTACCTTGTTTTCGTCTCGATTTCTCCCTTAATCATATGACACCACCAGTTTACCTGAAAATCGTATGTGTTCTTCAAAAAAGTTATTTGAACACGACATGGTTTCACACGGTTTCCCCAAATGTTTGCATCTTATTGGCCAATGTTGATATGCGGCGGCAGCACCAGGTTGTAACTACGGGACGCTGGGGGCTGTTGAGGATATTAGGTAAGCACAGTAACAGCACTTGTTTCGCTTCCTTATCATCAGGAACACGATGGCAACACAGCTAAAATAAGCTGCTAGCTCGCCGTGGGGACACATTTATTTCTAGCACGCTGGAAACGCATTACACGCTGAATACAATTTGATGCCTAATATCCCCAACAGCCCCCAGCGGCCCGTCACAGACAATAGAACACTAATCCGATAACAAACATTGGCCGCTAAGATGCGAACGGTAGGGAGAACTGTGTGAAACTGTGTCGTATTCAAAAAACTTTTTTGAAGAACACATACTTTCCAGGTAAATTGGTGGTGTCATATGATTAAGGGAGAATCATAGACGAAAACAATGTAAAGTTTGAATATATTTATTCACATATTGATAGAATATTTTCAAGTTGAAAACTATGCAAAACGCTGTTAAAACGATGTCATACTCTTCTCCTATTATGTACTCTTGATATATATACAGCACTGTTAATTATTAGCAAAACCACCTGGGTGAAACAGAATTTCACGAAACACAGCATGAAGCACTGGAATTCCCCGGGGTTACGTAACATCCGTGGTTAAATCGCGCATTACCGCACCCAAGTGCGAATACCAAATCTGTGCATACCCAAGACAAAATACGCGATTTGCAGCCATACTATGCCAGTCTTATCCACGGCCTATACGTCATTACACTAGCCCTAGCTCTCCGCGAGCGACACCACACGCTATGTTGAGGTCACTTCTCAACGTCCGTCTCGGGAGACATGATGTTGACATCGGTGGGGTCGTCCTTGGAGTCAGTCTCCAGCAAGGGGCTCCCCGGTCTGTCGCTCGGTGCGGTCACCGCCTGTACACACACCAACGTGTAGAATGGTAAATGAAAAATATACAACACAAGGAAAGAAAAATATGTTAGGCAGGGAGAAAAGAGGAGGAGAGAGGGGTGGGAGATGGAGTGGGAAACTTATAGTTGAGAGAGGAAAGGATACAGGGAGAGTAGAGGGAAAGAATATGCGAGAGAGAGAGAGAGAGAGAGAGAGAGACGGGAAGAGAGAGAAAGAGAG
>NW_014578628.1:22026-45189 GCF_000485595.1 Priapulus caudatus
AGAGACAGAGACAGAGAGAGAGAGAGAGACAGAGACAGAGACAGAGACAGAGAGAGAGAGAGAGAGAGAGAGCGGGGGGGAAGAGGTGTGAAGCATCTGTGCATCGCGACGCATTTACCTGTATCAGATCCGTGTCGATGGCGGTGCTGGGTCCAGCGGACGCGAGAATCGTCAGCGGCATGTTCTCTTGTTTGAACGCGCTGCCGTTCAACAGCCGACGCTGCTCCTCATTGTGCTCGAGATACTGTTGCGAAGCCAGCGACACCAATGGCAGATCCTCGGAGCTTCCTGCAATACAGAATTATGGTTCATCCCCTTATACGGCCACTTGTACGCTGACACGTTTCACGCTAACAGCCGTCTACCCTACGAAGCCTTACACAGTAACCAGTCAACCCCCAAAAATCAACCGAGAACATAGCCCATTCCAGCTGCAATACAGCATGTAAACGGAGTGTGGCCTGACCATTGGTTTTCACACTTATTTTTACACGTGCAAGTGTTTGGCACCAACTGAATCTCCGCACTGCAACGATTGTACAAACATGTCAAGTGAAGGTGAAATATGTAAATTTTTAGACTTCATAAATAAAACTCAGAGGTCGTGTAAGCGCAGATTCACTAAAATCGTCAGCTTGGGAGTTTCAGTGACGAACACTCGACGCGACATCTTCCTTTAAAACATAAATGTGACGGAGCCGTCATCTTGCATCCGCGATCGCGACGGCGTTCGCTTGTCGCCAGGGGGCAGCACTAACCTGTCTCCGTTCGCTCTCGCTTCGTCTTCTCCTCGCTGTCTGACTTGTCTACGTTGATCAGCGTGTCAGAGTGCGTCGCCTCCGCATCCTGCCGAGACAAGAAAACGCGTGCGGCGTGTGTACGTAACGACACGGCGGAGCTCGCGGTATAGAGGGCAGCACGAGCCGTCACGCAGCAGAGCTTGCAGTATAGAGGGCAGCACACGTCGCACAGCTGAGCATTATAAACGACCTATGTGCCTGAGCGAGAAAACTTGGCATGCCTTTGATACTGTTACTATGTCCAACAAGCTAGTCGAGCTTATACAAGCTTTCACACACGTGTACGTCAAATTGTAGATTGTTTGCGATACTTTGTTATGAAGCAATATCTTTTAGTGTCCTATTGCCACAGTGGTTGGTTAGAACTGCCTATTAATCATCCCTGGCAGATAGGTCTGTTAGTGAAATCCTTAAATCCTTAGCTTATTAAAGCTCGTTAGAGAATTTCTTTAGTTAATGAAATACTAATAAGAAAAATGTCTAGTGTATAAATCTGCGGTATCTCATGAATGTACTCACACTTGCTTCCTCTGGTAGGAGTCTGTCTTTAAACAGAGGCAGCACTGTATGTACCGGACATGCCGCATCCTCCATCGCCATGACGATGGGCTTGTCGCATTCTGGATCGCCGTGGTTACAGGGTACATACAACAGCTGATTGACATCGTGGCAGATATCTGAACGACATCTGGTCAAGGATTGCAGCAACGAATCCACACAAATACGAATACTCTATCCAAGACATTTTATATTACAGGTATCTTATAGCCGGGTAGACACTGCTACTAACTGTTTCTGCAGATAGTGCTACTTCCTACAAAAGTTTAAACTCGTGTAACATTTTATCAGTCTGTCTGATAGTGTCCTGTTGTAAAATTAGGAACACATGTTAGGAAACAGTTACATCTAACATACGTTTGAAGTTTTATGACATTTGCATGACACTTTATGAGCAAAAGTCAGAACCATTTTGAACATGTGATGTCATAACTACTGACATTTCCCCAATTGACTAATTTCACTTCGTCAGATAGCCACCCACACAGACTTTAATTTACTAACCGGTCCGACCTCGCCTTGAAAATACATGAAAGGTAAACTATGCTACTTGTCCTATCTATACTTGTACTATGCTAATATACCGATGCTACTTCATTTCGAGGACTAACATAAACCACGAACCCCCAGCGATTCACGCATCTGCTACACTGACCACACAAGGATACGACGCTGACAGAACGAGGTGAGTGGCAGCACCTGCGCGTTGCATGTGGCGCCATCTACGACGTATGAGCACCTGATCACGGCCGGCTTCTGGTAGCTGTCGCCTGCGCGAGGAAACAACAAAGCTGGCTCTCGTCACATTATCACATGCGTTCACCCACTACCGTCCGTGCGTCCAACACCCACATTCCAAACATCACAAACAACCGTCCCACCCACAAATACAAAAATCACTCCTAGATACGGTCAAATCTTTTCGACCAAAAATGGCACCTCAGTACGAACATCAATCCCATGTCATCGGTTCGATCAAAAATGGCGCCCGCTGTGGGGACGAGGCTGCGTACCTTCGGAGTGGACGATCCTGCGCTGCTTCGACTGCTGGTGCAGCAGGGCCTCCTTGCCGTGGCGTCGGTGGTAACGCTTGAGGGCGTGCAGCTTGTCGTACTGCCGCTTCGCCTGCAGGCTGGACGGTATGACCATGTGATCACCACCTAGCCGCAGGAAAGAAACACGTCAGAAAATAAACAAACAAACAAACAGCCTGCGAGTGCCTGGAAGGGATGGAGAGTGAGAGAGAGCGAGAGGGAGGGAGAGAGAGTGATGGGGGATACAGAGCGAGAGAGAGTGAGAGAAAGCGAGGGGGAGGGAGGGAAAGGGAGAGAGAGAGACAGAGAGCGAGAGAAAGAGAGAGAGAGAGAGAGAGAGAGAGAGAGAGAGCGGAAGAGAGCGAGGGAGGGAAAGAGAGAGAAAGAGAGATTTTCACTTGCTACTGTCACATCACGAGCAATGCGCGGAAAGAGACCCGCGTCGTCATACACGTACCGATCAAGTCGTCCTGATTCTTCTTATCCAGTAGATACTTCCTCCTCTTCTCCCGCAGCATGTGCTGCAGTCGCTTGAACTGGTCAATGTAGAGCGACTGCAGGCGTATGAGCTTGTCGCGCGTCATCAGAGCCACCTCCTCCGCAGTGTAGACCCCAGCGTGCCTGAACGCAGACGAACGTGACGTGTTACCACGGAAACGTATACGTGGATCTCTTAACGAGCGACGAAGGAGAGTTAAAGGAGGAAAAGGAAGAAAGAGGAAGAGGAAAGGAGTTAAAGGAGGAGCGGGAACTGTTGTGTGTCCCTCGGGCAACCAGGATTCGAATTAGATTCAAGCTTGTGTTAGTGGCCACCTGTATAGAATGTGAACTTGCCCATAAAGGACACACTTGCTGTCCCCCCCCCCCCGAGTGCCAGCAACACTGTGACATCACCTCTATAGAACGGACACCTGTCTATAAAGGACATTTTCCGAGTTTCTCTCGACTAATCCTCATTTACATGTCTGAAGCCCCACGATTACACTACTGCAAACAAGTTTAGAGCCATGTTTTCGTTTCCCCTCGAAATATCAAAATATATAAGTATCGAAATATCGAAAAATCGGAGTAATTCTCAACGGGACACCGCGGGATGAAGCAGGGGGGTCGCGCGTTCGTACTTGAGCGGGTCTTCCTGTTCAGAGTCAATGCTCTCCGCGTCACTGTCGCCATCGCCGCGCCATGTTTGATCGACGAGCACCGTCTCCTGCTCGCTCTCGCTCTCACTCGCGTAGTCTGCAAACGCAAAACAATCGCCGCCGCCGCTCGAATCCTAGATCTTTTTTTGGGCCAGTGTTGCCTACATTTAAGCTATATATGTAGTGTATTCAGTTCTATAAAGCAAGTTCTATTTCTACATTTCTAAAGGGATGTTGCGCAAATTCAAAAATCTTATTTTGTTCTTTTTTCCAAATAAAATAAAGAAAGGTTATTATTTCCACTCACTTTTTAACAGCACATTTATGTGCGAAAAACAGCGATAGATATGCTACGAGATTAACAAGATGAGCACGGAGGCACACCAGCTTGGGCTGCCACGGCAGTCTATCCCTATGGACATTAAATTTTTATTTCCGTAAAACACCGGTGAAATCAGGCGGCAGCCAAAGCAATTGCCGTCAGAGTTATGGGGGAAATTTGAGCTCTGCATCACTAAACGTAAACCGTGGCAAGGTCACTCGTGACGTACCCAGGATTCTGCTGGCTGCGCTCTGTGCTGACTCGTGTTTCTTCCCCGACAGCTCGCCCGCGCTCGTGCCCGGTTCCTCTAAGCCCCGGGTCGCGTCGTAGCGCACGAGCTCGGCCATCAGGCTGTCCGGCGTTTCGGCGGGACGCTTCTTACGCAGCGCCCTCTGTCTCATCACGGTCGTCTTCTTGGCGTGCTCCGCGCAGTACCTGCTCACAGACAAGATGCCCTTGTAGTCTGCATGCGATTACACGTGATCACAGACACAGTCACAGACACAGTCACAGACACAGTCACAGACACAGTCACAGACACAGTCACAGACACAGTCACAGACACAGTCGATCTGACACAGACAAGTCTGCAGGTGAAAAACAACTCGCAGCACTACTGCTATTCAGGGCTGGCATGAAAAAAACGGTAATATTTTAGGCTATTACTTATTTTACTTATTTACGGCATGGAGCGTCTCTACGGGATGCAGATCCACTGCAATGCACTGTGTGCGTTCTTACCACCGAATGCAACCGAGCGACAAACTTAGCGACGAACGACTAGTTTCGACTGATGGTAGCCCTTATCAGATTCTTCCAACTCTATAAACCTTAACGACGGCTCTGAGTAACTATGCAACACCCACCCATCGCGCTTGTCGGACTTTGGCGTCGCGCCGTGGCACCGGCGGCCATGTTTGCTCGACACGTAGCTGCACTGCTTGTAGGGAGCATTCTTGTCCTCCAGGATGTGTCTGATGCAGTACTCCGATCCCTCGATGCGCGTCTGCATGCAGATCCTGCCACAAACGAAAACGGGTTGCAGACGACATCACGGGGTGGAACTTGGGAAATTTTAAGGCAGGGCGACTGTTGCCTCGGGTTTAATCAGTACATGTATTTGTATTTGAATTACATGCAATAAAGATTTAATAATAATAATAATAATCAGAAACTTTGGGTTATACGGCAAGTTGGATGAGGAGATAGGCAGTCATTTCCTTCAAAGAAAGGTTACTGAGCCTACCTGCTTTTTAACGGCACATTTTTATGTGGAACAAAGAGGGATACATATATGCTACATGGAATTTATGTGAAGGGATAAGAAGCAAACAAGGTATGGCAGCCACAGTGGTTTATTGTCATGAATATTATACATTTTAATGGCGCCATGGCCTGTAATGAGGGGAACCACAGCACTTGCAGCCGTGTAGTAATTAAATTTGAACCCCGATTAATTACAGGAAAGTGCATTAACCAATTTTTAAACAGGTGTGACCTGATGTCATCTAATGGAATGTTTAGACAAGTTCCTGGTCATTATTATAAGCAAAAAAGGACGAGGAAGGTGTAACAGCACTGGCTTTTGTACAGGAGGGCATACCAATTGTACAGGAGGGCATACCAATTGTACAGGAGGGCATACCAATTGTACAGGAGGGCATACCAATTGTACAGGAGGGCATACCAATTGGTGGAAATTAGATCGTGTTAACTGTAAGTGTTTATGAGCCGAGCGGTTTTACGGGGTAGTGCGACCTAGAACATACCTTCTTTAAATCTCAAGCTTCTAGATAACAATTAGCATTGGGTTAATTGTATTCTACAATCTACATTACAATATATGATATTTTACTCCATTTCAATACCTGTGTGAATAATTGCAAAACAGTCCTTCGATCGGTCCTTTAGGTTTTGGTCTTTGGAGACTGATGGCAATTTTCTGCTTAAACATTTTGGCCCGTGAACAGACAATAGCTTCCTTCCTGAAAAACAACAACATTTGTATGATGCCATGTTTTAAGATATTAAATACTTAGTATGAATACAATGGGTGTGGGGTGGACTCAGGGTTAGCCTTACTTATAAGCTAAGGTAGCATTAGGTTTATACTAGGTAATATTTCTCTGGTAATACACATACGACAGAAATAGCAAAAAAGTTAAATACCCGCTCCCTACCACCCACAACAGGGTGCAAAATTAACGGGAGTCCGGAGTCAAATACTACCTGATTTACTGCCGGACTCCCTAATTTGACATATGCAGGCGTCCGTGTGACTCCCTGAAAATTCTGCCATACTACCTAGTTCGTTCCGGAGCACGGCCTCGTGGAAATACCGTATTTTTTCAGCTAATATCCAAAGAAAATTTGACAGACGTGTAACCGCACGAATCTTAAAAATAAGCACATGCGTTATTGTTAATATCTTGAACCTCAGACTGCGGACTCCTTCATTTTGCTGCGGACTCCCTCTTTTTGAGGGTAGGGAGTCCGTTGGACTCCCCCGTGTTCAAAAGTTCATTTCTCCCCCTGCACAATATACCTAGCCACTAGCAGTATAACGATGCATCAAACTATCGATTAATTGCATTAGTTTTCTTCAATATTAATGCTCGACAGCAGAGTAAAACATGTCTTTGAATGTTTTTAAATACACATGCCATTGCCTCTAGATTTGGCTCCGAATTTCTGGTTGCACTAGTGAGAAGACTTGATAATTTTAAAATTATAAATTTAATTACAGATTCGATCCACAGCGTTGATCTGTTGATTTGATCAAATTGTCTCTGTCTTCGTTACAGTCCCGTGGACTTTTGAAGACTGATATTTATTGGGTTATGAGGTTATAAATTCTTTTGAAAACCAATCTAAACCAATGTTTTACTCTACCACGAAAGCTCTTGCACTTCTGCAGGAAATACGGGGCATAGGAGGGGGAGTGGGAAGGTGGCAC
The DNA here is from genome assembly GCF_000485595.1 of Priapulus caudatus. Lineage (NCBI taxonomy): Eukaryota > Metazoa > Priapulida > Priapulimorpha > Priapulimorphida > Priapulidae > Priapulus > Priapulus caudatus. The sequence goes on from NW_014578628.1 coordinate 28,836, forward strand.
AGTTTATTAGATTGACTGTGTACAGATCGCAACACACTGACCTGAACTATATCGGCGACAAAGCGGGACCACTGTACAGTGACAGTGTATTATGTTGTGCGTTCGATTTGCTTCCCCAAGTTAACCTGGGTCTACTCGGGCCAGCCACAAATATACATTCGATTTGGCAGTCACGTGGTATTTTTGCATTACCCGGGTGAGGCCGAAGTAACCCGCTAGCCGAGCCGCTCACTTGGGGAAGTATCCCACAATTCATTGCAACGAAATGGCGACGATATATCAGTGCGGGAATTGCAGTGCAGGAAGTGCGGGACTCGGTAACAAACAGATTGAATGTTTCCCTCTCCAGGCGGAAATGAGATTTAAAATCAGTGGGTGAATAGCTTTGAATGGTGACCTCAACATAATTTTCGATCCGAGGAACCTTGTCTCATCTGCTATGCCTATGCCTAGATGGCTCTCTTCAAGCAGTAATGAAGCACGACTGTCGATGACTGCGTGTGTTTGCTTATTTGCTATTTACTACCAGTCTTAAGTTAATGTTTCTCTACTCTCTTTCACCTATTATTGCCGACAATTTCCTATAAATGCTGTCCAAATGCTCATCTGCAACACACGCTGGCCGCCGCACGCTAGCTGCTGCACACTGACACATAAATATATAGCAGGTAGGAAAGCGTGCTGCCAAAATTCGCTCGACGCTCGCTTGATTTCATACGAATACAACACAAACATTCAACCATTCTACTCCATCTTTGTTTCTATTTGAAGAACAGTGTTCACTTTTTATAAACACATACTGTCTGTGTTCGTAACCGAGCTGTGTCACGCGAAATCGCGTTCGCTCCTGTTGCGCAGTTTATGTAAATGGCTGCAAGTACAGGGCTATAGACGGCGCACTGCATTTTGGGAAACTACCACGCTGCTTTCCAACTCCCGTATGAGCCTCGTCAAAGCCCCAGTAGAGCGTTGCAAAAACGTTGCAGCGTTGCAGCGCAAAAATGAGGTCACGAAGAGCGCCGGTGGGTGTTTCCTGATTCCGACAGCAATTTACATAAACTGCGCGACGGGAGCGAACGCGAGAATTTCGTCAGGCTTTGTGTGATTTCACGTGACACAGCTCGGTTACAAACACAGACAGTATGTTTTTATAACAAGTGAACACTGTTCTTCAAATAGAAACAAAGATGGAGTAGAATGGTTGAATATTTGTGTTGTATTCGTATGAAATCAAGCGAGCGTCGAGCGAATTTTGGCAGCACGCTTTCCCACCTGCTATTAGCTCTAGTATCTATAGCCCGGGTACGGTTGCCGCAGGCGTACGCGGGCTATAGTTACTAGAGCTGAGAGGGTCTATGTCCCCCAGGGTACTGCCGGAACGTACCCTGGTACCAGAGCATATAAATCAACGTGATTTATATGCTCTGCTGGTACTATCTAATAGTAATATGCCGGACCGTACCTCGCCTACTCCACTAACGAGTCTAGGGAGTTGCCTACGCCTACTCCCTAACCCTAACCATATCAGATAGTTACCAAGGTACATTCCGGTATACCGGACCGTACCCAGGGTACGTTCCGGCAGTATCCTGGGGGACATAGACCCTATGAGTATGACTATGAGCGTTACTAGAGCTAACCTGCTTAGTTCAAGGATAGAGATAATGTCCAGTACGGTGATTGGATAGGATGATGTTAGTTGATAAGATAGGACTGGACATCTTCTCTATCCCTGAGCCACCTGCTTTATGTGTCAGTGTGCAGCAGCTAGCGTGCAGTGTACTTGTGGGTTGCAGATGAGCATTTGACCGGCATTTACAGGTGATTATAGGCGAAATAGAATATAGAAACATTAAGACTTTGATAGTGAATACATTTCGTGTTTATTTACCTTTTTTATTGAGACGTTCCAAGTGCCTGTGTGTGTGACGATTGTGCAATAACAACAGTCAACACTGTCACTAGAAGTTGAACCACTCAACTAGCATCTAGGCCTACTTCTCCCTGCCTACATACAATATTACATTACACGCCATCATAATGACATACTACTAGTATTTTACTAACGACTAACGAGGAGTAACCAACCTTTTTAGCTAATATAAATAATACAAATAATAATGAAGGGAAACTGCCGGACATCGACAGCCTCCCGTAATCCAAAGCAAGAATGCGGAGGGCGCTCATTAGTCCAGTACTTACGGAGTTGAAGGCGCCATATTTGATTCACTCGTAGCCCACCCCGTGGTTCAAAGCGCAGACGCGAAAAAAGACAGACACATTAGATGTATGTTATTACTTATTACACAGTTTGCTAATTTGATTCAGAAATATAAAAGGTTATCATAATAACAAAAATAAGTAAATAACCTATATGATAACATATTTTTTAACGTAATGTAAACAGTTTTTACATTTATATATTTAGTTACATTATACTTCCGTTTACTGATTTTATTCAAATGCATATTTATTGTTTTATTAGTTATATAGTAACTTCTCACTATTAAACATATCAGCTCTATTGTATCAATAGTACGACATATTTTGTTATTATGCCATTATTTATCATTTCTTTCAACATATGGTCGTTTTTCATTGCCAACTATGTTTGTTTGTTTTTTGAAACTAAGGTGTTTTTTTAAATTTTGTTCAGAGAGAGCTAGAGAGAGGGAGACAGAAATATATAATATAGATTATCTTAGATTTGTAGTAGATACGCAGCAGATACTCGCAAGGAGTTAGACACAAAAAATGTCAATCACCATATTTTAATTTTAAAATGCACATAGTATTTATTGACTGATTGATGAACTGGCGGTTGAGCAAAATTACACAATTTAGTGCACTATACAGATCATACATTGATTACTATAAAATTTACACTGCCTCTACGAGAGTGCAGCATCACCACCGTATTGCTATCGATAATAACACCAGTTGCTACCGGCAACCACACTAGAGGCACGTGAGACGGAATCTGATGAGATGCATATGAAACTTGCATTGTCACGCATCGCACCATTCACCGAGAACAATATTTACACAACAGTCACGTGTCATTCGTCTTCTACTGCGATGGCTCGAGTGCACCGCCACACAGAACAACTGCCACATGCTCCAATAGATGGCACCACCACCCACCACACAGCAGAACCTGCCCTCACAGTCTCGCCCCGCAGCTCGTGTCTCAGCTCTCATCGCTCGGTGCCTCAGAACCCGTATCTGTCTCGCCTCTCGGTGCCTCGGAACCCGCGTCTGTCTCGTCGTCTGCTGTCTCAGGCTTCAGCAGGTTGCCGGCGACGATGCCAGCGAAGAGGATGAGGCCGAGGCGTATGTTGGAACGGAAGCTTTCCCAGCAGCTGTCAACATCGTTGATGTCCAGCCACCACACCTGCAACAAGACATGATACAGTGACATGGTAGAGTGACATGATACACTGATAGCCTACAGTGACACACAACAGTGACATGGTACAGCAATATGCTACAGTGACACACAGCAGTGACATGGTACAGTGACGTGCTACACCAAGACCCTGCAGTGACATGGCACAGCGACATGATATACTGCCACCAGGAGTGGCATAACATATTATAACACTACTGCTGACACCCTACAGTGACACACTACAGTGACATGCTACTGTGTTACACTTCAATATCATAAACAGTGTCACGGGAACAGTTTATAAGTGATCTAGATGGTTTATATATTAGAATGCTACGCTCACTACGACACGGCATGTCACGTGGACGACACCGCACGCTCGGCTACAATACAGCATGCCACTTGTGGACGACACGCACACGCTCACTACAACACAGCATGCACGTTGATGACACAGCACGCTCGCTCGACCCGCATGCCCACACGTTGACGACCACAGCACCGCTCGCTCGACACCGCATGCCACGGTGACGCACACAGCATGTGTTTGCCACGGACATGGCCCACCCTCACAATGACATGACACGCCACAGTTGACGATACGACACCGAGCATGCGTACCTGTTCGCTACTCGTGAGCGGCGGCGTGAGGGCGAGGGAGCACTGTAAACGGGCCACGTCTGCTCGCCCACATGTAGCCCGCCGCGCCGAGCCCGCCAATCACATGAGCGCCCCGAAGCCGCCTCAACCACTGATCCATGCACGTGTTGTCGGCAACAGCCCCAGCCCGTAGACTTGACCGCCGGATGAGCACTGTCGTTCCTCCTTGCCTTCTGCGAACGAGAACACGCGGGCGCGCGCGCGTAGGTTCAGCGTAGCGGCCACACGAGGGGAACGCGGCGGTAAGGTCAGCGTGCGGCCAGCACGCGGGAACGCACGCAGGGGTAGGTCAGCTGTGCGGCATTACGAGGGAACGCGTGGCTTAGGTCATCGTGCGGGCCACACGCGGGACGGCGCGGGTACCGGTCAGCGTGCGGCACACGCGGGAACGCGCGCGGTTAGCGTCAGCGTGCGGCCAGCACGCGGAACCGCGCGCAGTCGTCAGCGTGCGCCATACGAGGGAACGCGCGCGTAGGTCAGCGTGCGTCCCATACGCGGAACGCGTGCGTTAGGTCAGCGTGCGGCCATACGGCCGGGAAGCGCGCCGTAGGTCAGCGTGCGGCCTCATACGAGGGCAACGCGGCGCGGCATACGTGTATAGGTCAGCGTGCCGGCACACGGCGAACGCGTGGGCGTAGGTCAGCGTGCGGCCACACGCCTGGGGGAACGGCGCGCATGCGGGTAGGTCAGCAGTGCGCGCCATACGCGGAACGATCAGACCGCGGGTAGGTCAGCGTGCGGCCATACGAGGGAACGGCCGCGCGGTAGCGTCAGCGTGCGGCCCACACGCTGGGGATACGCGTGGGTAGGTCAGCGTCGCGGACCAAACAGATGGCGGAACGAGCGCGGTAGGTCAGTGTGCGGCCATACTGAGGGGACCGACGCTGGCGGTAGGTCAGCGTGCGGCCATACGCAGTGGTCTGGAACGCGCGCGTAGGTCAGCGTCGGCCACACGCCCCCGGGAGACAGCGCGGTTAGTGGTGCAGCGTGCGGCCAACGAGAACGCGCGCGGGCTCTAGCCGTCAGCGTGCGGCCACACGCGGCCGAACGCGTGCGGTAGGTCAGCGTGCGGGCACACGCCGGGAACGAGCTCGGGGTAGGACGTGTCGCAGCGTGCGGCCACACGCGGAACCCCGCGCGCGTAGGTCAGCGTGCGGGCCATACGAGGGAACCGGCGGGCGCGGTGGTCAGCGTGGCGCCTACGAGGGAACGCGCGCATGGGGCATTGGAGGCATTCAGGGTGAAGAGACTCGCATACCGGAGGGAAGCCGCGACGCGATGGATGGATGGAGCTGGCTAGGTCAGCGTTGCAGTGGCGAATAGAGGGAACGCGGCGGTAGTCAGCCGTGCGGCATCGAGGGAACCGCGGGCCGTTAGGTCAGCGTGCCGGCATACGAGATGACGGGCCGCGCGGCGTTAGGTCAGCTCGGCCATACGAGGAAGCGCTCGGGGGTCAGCCGTGCGGCCATTACGAGGGAAACGCGGCAGGTGGATGGCGGATGGTAGGTCAGGCGTGCCAGGGTGGGCCATACGCAGCGGAACGCGTGGCCCCGGTAGGTCAGGCGTGCGGCCACACGGGAACGCGCGCGGGTAGGTCAGCGTGCGGCCACACGTCGCGGGGTGAACGCGCGGTGGTAGGTCAGCGTGCGCCACACGCGGGGAACGCGCGCGGTTAGGGTCAGCGTGCGGCCAACACGCGGGAACGCGCGCGGTAGTCAGCGTGCAGGTGCCACGACGGGGAACGCCCCCCCGGCGGTACGTCAGCATGCGGGCCATTAACTCGCGGGGGAACCGCGTGCTGGTTAGGGTCAGCGTGCGGCCATACGCCGGGACGCACGCGGACGTTAGGTTCAGCGGTTGGGCCATACGAGGGAGACCCGCGCGGCATGGCATGGTATGGGTGCAGCGTGCAGGTGGCAGCACGCATGGTCGGGAACGCGTGGCTCGGGTAGATCAGGTGCGGCCATGACTGCGGGAACCGCGCGCGGGTAGTATGGATGGGCTCAGCCGTGCGGCCATACGCCAGGGAAGCGCGCGCTGGGTAGGTCAGCTTGCGGCCATACGAGGGAACGCGCGCGGTTAGGTCAGCGTCGGCCACACGCGGAACGCGTGGGGTAGGTTCAGCGTGCGGCCATACGAATGGGGGAACGAGGCGCGGCTAGGTCATTGTGCGCCATACGAGGGAAACCGCGCGCCGTAGATGGGGTCAGCGTGATTGGGGCCATACGCGGGGATAACATTTGCGCGGCGGTAGTCACGCGTGTCGGCCACACGCGTGGAATGCGCGCGGCATGGGGTAGTGGGTCGCGATGTGGCGCCATACGCTGCGACGCGCACGCTGGGGATAGGTCACGCGTGCGGCCTATAGCGAGGGAACGCGCGAAGCGTTAGTCAGCGTGCGGCCACACGCAGGGAACGCGCGCGGATAGGTCAGCGATGCGGCCATACGAGGGAACGCGGCGGTAGGTCAGCGTTGCCGGACCCACGCCGGGAACGGCGCGCATGGGATGTAGGTCAGCGTGGCGGGCCACACGGGGAACCACGGCGCGGCGGATGGTTAGGCGGTCAGCGTTCGCGGCCCATACGAGGGACCGGCGCGGATGGTAGGTCAGGTGGCGGCCACACGCGGGAACGCGCGCGGTAAGGTCAGGTGGCGGCCATACGAGGAACGCCTGCGCACTGGGTAGGTCAGCGTGCGGCACACGCTATGAATGGGCGAACGCGTGCCGGTATGCGTCAGCGTGCGGCCACACAAAAGCGGAACCTCCAGCTGCGGGGTTTAGCGTTCAGCGTGACTGGCCACACGCCGGAACGCCGCGGTAGGTCGCGTGCGGCCATACGCAGGGAACGCGCGCCGGCAGGTAGGCGTGCGGCCATACGCGGGAAGCACATGGCGGGTAGGGTCAGCGTTGCGGCCATACGAGGGACGAGCGCGGTAGCGTCAGCGTGCGGCCATTACGAGGAACGCGCGCGGTATAGGTGTCAGCGTGCGGCCATAACGAGGGAACGCCGCGCGGGAAATATATGGAATGGTTAGTCAGCGTGCACTCGATACGAGTGGAACGCGCCGCATGGGGCTCCGAGGTCATTGCGTGCGGGCCATACGAGGGAACGCGCGCGGCAAGGTATACAGCGTTGCTGGCCAACGGCGGGAACCGCGCACGGTGAGCGGTCAGCGTGCGCCACCACGCGGGGAACCGCGCGCGGATGGATAGGTGCGAGCGTGCGGACATACGAGGGAACGCGCGCGGGATAGGTTCAGCGTGCGCGCCATTTACGCCGGGAACGCGCCGGGGTAGGTCAGCGTTGCGCGCCCATTACGAGGGACGCGCGCGGTAGGTCAGCGTGCGCCATACGAGGGAAACGCGCGCGGTAGGTCAGCGTGCGGCCATACGATGGGAACGGCGCGCCGGTAGCGTCAGCGTGCGGCCATACGCGCGGGAACCGCGCGCGGTAGGTCAGCTGCTGGCCAATACGAGGAACGCGCGCGGTTAGGTCAGCGCTGCGGCCACCAGGGACGACAGGATGGCCCGAGTGAGGACTCGGTTCAGAGGTATAATATAGATCTATATTATACACTATCTATATTATACACTCCCGACTCATTAGTACACGATCACATGGTAGGTCAGAGACAAGAGTAGTTAGCACACGGTAGGTCAGCAACAATATACTACACATTAAAAATGATTTTATACCGCACACCGATTACTATAAAATTTATACTGCCTCTATGAGAGATTGCAGCATCACCACCGTATTGCTATCGATAATGACACCAGTTGCTACCGGCAACCACACTAGAGACAAGTGACTCATTAGTATATGATCGGTTACCATTAGAAGCTGTGCTCCTGGGGGGGGGGCACTCCATATATATTGCATGGTAGGTATGTGCCGCGGGAGAGACACCCATTTTCAACCCTAAACTTCCATTCCAATGCATCGCATTTTTAAGAATATCTCGTTCCAAAGCATCACAAGTTTAGTTACCATGCAGATCTTACATTTTCCCCGTTCCGGAGACCCTAGTTGTGTCCCTGTTAGTGTGCGTGCGTCTGTGTGTGTGTGTGTGTGCGTGCGTGCGTGCGTGCGTGCGTGTGCGTGCGTTCATTTCTGTCTGGGTCATGTTTTTCTCTCCTGTACATAATACAACAATTATTGGTTCAAGTGCTACAGCATAGATTTTAAAGCAAATCACAGTTTCCCCACAGTTCCGGAGACCCCCTCTTTTAAACATGTCCAGTTCCACAGCATTGCATTTCAACGAAATCCTAGTTCCGGAGACCCCCATTTTCGAAAATAGCCAGTTCCAGAGCATCCCACATTCAACAGACATAAGTTCCAGAGACCCACATTTTCAGGTCTGAGTTAGTTCCAGAGCCCCCGATTTTTGACTTCTCAGTGGCACATACCTACCATAATGTGGGGTGAGTGCCCCCCCCCCCTGTGCTCAGACTTAGACGACTGCTGATACGTTTCAGTGATGTGTGTGTAAACTAGGAACGTGTGCTGATCAAGACAACAGCTATCAGCATCGTGAGTGCTACCGACAATAAACTCAACTACGGCTATGCCGGGGAAAAAAAACAAATTCAACTTAAAAGAATAGACTTTTGCAGAGGAGGGTAAGGATCATGCTGGTAGGATGGGTGGTAGCAGATAGGCGGGAAAGGAGATAGATGTGCTGGTAAAGAAAACGACTAAATGTAATTATATGAAGATGGAGGATGAAGGAAAAGAACTGGGAGGATGCAGCAGCAGAGGTTGGAGAGGCAGAGGACGTTGAGCATGAAGGAAAATAATTGGGAGGATGCAGAGGTTAAGGAGGAGGCAGATGCAGATGATGAGGACGAGGTGATGGTGCAGAAGTTACGTATGCGAAAGCAGGAAGATTTCGAACGAGCTTCTAACGATAGGCTGTACCTGGTGGGCGTAGATTGTGTCATAGATCATTGTCCACGCAAAGCAGCCAGCGTAGAGGGGCAGGACAACGCCGAAGCTTGGACACCCCGTCACAGCTACCCAGCCCAGCAGCGAACCGAAGTTAAATGTCAGCCCTGGCCGAGAACAAGCGAACAGTGGCAGCAGCGTGCATTCGCGACCAGAACGGTGTACGCCAGCGAACATTTGTCTCAGGAGGACCAGCGTACCGCGTGTGAACGATGCGCGCGCACGTGCGTGTACGCCGGCTCCCCCTGGAGGCTGCTGCTCGCCGTGCGTCTACAGCACGTGTTCGTAGCGCATCGCCACCCGCCGCCACGGCGATCACACCACACGCGTCTAGTCGCACAGCTGCCGCTCAGTGTGCCGTGCTTACGTCTTACACCGGCCGCGTAACAACGTGACGACACACACCGCAGACGTCAAGGGCATATAGTCGACTGAAGATGAAGCCGAAGGTCAAAGTTATAGGTCGCTGTGTTCCACGACGAGGTTTCGCGTACGTCGCACGAGTGCTTATCAGGAGGAAGGCGAGAACTTGTCGTTCTCACACGTGCTGGCTTTTAGCCCACAAACAGGGCACCAGCAGCAACAGCAGCAGTGCCAGCAGCAACAGCAACAGCTGCAGTAGCAGAAGCGCTACCAACAACGGCAGAACGACTCGCAATGACATATCACGGTAATATCCTCGACCAGATTGCAATAGGAGGTGCAATCAGCTAGTCCCTCGTGTCCTGAATCACATACACTGCCTCCCTCTATGATCACCTTTGCCCTCAGCTGATGCTGTCTTGGTCACCTTTTAAAGACCTTACCCTCTGGGTTCCCTTGCCCAGCCCCCCATGACAGCCACAGTTCACCCCACCAGATACAAGATTCTACGGACAACCGGCAAGCAGAGAAGCAAAGGAAGCTAGTGCAAGCTTGGACATTGGCTGATTATTGCAAGTGGAATGTAGAAATCTTTCTAATAGACATGTGTGAAAGGCTAGGACAAAAACAGGACGAATAAAAATAAAAAGATTACGAGAAAGAGTACAGCAAAAGCTGCGTTTTTAAGACTATTTACAGTCAAGTAATGTTCATGTGTTGATGGAATTTTGTAGTTTTAATTCATTGGAAAGAATAATGCCAGATTAGACGTAATGTAATGCAGAATTTTACATCATTTGAACCTTTACTTGAATATATAAATTCCCTGTCTACTAGTACTATACAAAAAATACTGAACTATTGCTAGCAGGATTCTCTAACATTCATGGACAAACTACACTTTCACATTTACTATTTGGTTTGTAGAAGATTTTAGAATTTGTCTCATACAAACATCCTCCACTAGAATGGACGCGCTACTCTAACATTCAGGGAGCCTCGAACACGACCAAAATGATGGTTGTATTCCTTTATACGTTAACCTTTGTTTTAATATTCTATAAGCCGGTTATAATGAATATCCCACTACTTATTAGGTACAATAAACTATTTGCTTTTAAAGAAACTACTGCACAAACATGCAGAAAAAAACACAAGAACATGATTAGCTGAAATTTAGTAAAGAACCAAATATGGGTCTTTGCATAATTCGAAACAGTATTCAATACCAGTATCGTTATTGTTGAAGTATTAGATAGAGTTGATATATAGATAATTCTCAAGTTAGGCCGTAAATGTGAAAAACTAAAAGTAATTACTTGAAATAAGGAATAACTAATAAATTAATCGACTAACTAATTCCATCATATAATATTCGAGAAAGTAGGAAAATCATTCATATGATAGAGAACTGTACAAAAACACTACGAAGACAAAAGAGATACAAATCAGAATAGTACCCAAAAATAGAAAGTGAAATAGTATCATCAAAGAGACGACTCTAGCCATCTATACACGTAGACTAACACCACTGACCAGGATCGGAAACATACATTCTACCGCTGATGCACTGGACCCCGGACCTGTATTAGCAATGTCTCCAAAACACACCGATGCCTCACCTGATGCGAATATATAGTGTCGTATATAATTGTCCAAGAAATGCACGACAAGTAGATGAGGGTAGGCGTCACCGTATTTAGCGAGCCGTGCACAGCTGCCCAGCTGATAAGAACGCCCCAGTTCAGGGAGAGACCTGCAGGAGAGCGCAAAAACCGGGCTGAGAACATTACCGCGCTGCTACCTGTGCGCGCGGTCGAGCGGACATCATCGTGCTGCCAGCGCCACCTGCAGGCCGCAAGAGCGACCACTCTTTCGCGCAGACGAAGGCTTGACGTGGCGCCACCTGCCTGCCATTCACTGCCACACATATATGTACATATACGCTGCTGCCCCCTGCCAGCAGCATGGCCGACGAACGCTGCATGTACTACGTTGCCTGGGAAGCGCAGTGTTTCACCAGTGATGGCGGCCATGCAGCGACCCTGCGAGATGGGCTGTTACCGGTACGATAACAGAGATCGCCCCCCACTTGCCGCAACACGTAATAATGGTGCAGGGAACGACACACAGCGTGCTATAACTTTGACCTTCGGTGACCCTCGTGACACGATTACCTCTATTATCGGGCAACATTGCTATTAGGCGCAACCAAGTTTCTTCATGACCACGAGTGCAAAGTTTTGCCTCACAGGCTATACTATACAACATCTGAGCACAATATGATGCTTTGACCAATGGTCTGTACTATATTACACAACATACTAGAGTCAGACCTGTGGTCAGCTCTAGAGAATAGTCACCTATAAATGGAATTTTTATTTTTCCCTTCAGGGACCTTCAAAACATTCAAGTTCTATTGTATGGTCCAACACTCAGTGCTTTTGCTTTCACATTTACTGCACTCTACCATTTGTAGCATTCGGCACGGTCTCGGCTGTGCTGATATAATGCATGTGCTGGTACGACAACTAGTGTGTATTCACCTAAGAATGCCTGAGGCCAGTAGGTAAGCCTCTTCATAACTGGGTAGGTGGCAACCAGAAGCAGAGAACTAGCTCCTAGCACGATGCTGTAAAATAAAGACAACAAGAAAGAGAGAAGTGAACTTGTGCTACAATCAATCATGTAAGGCAGGGCTTCTCTCTAGCCTTTTAACGCATGTCGGGTTCGATATATACCTGCGAATTTGTATCTAAAAATGTGTGATATCCCATAAATTCTTCAACATCCCTTAATTGCTTAATCGACATGCCTTCTTTTCTAGCTCTGTATACATATGACAGTCCCAACACAGTCATGCTGTTTTCACCGCTTTTAAAATGTATGTCTATGAACTGATATTTTTATCTGTGTATTGCAGCTGCTTGTGCCACAAATAATTAACTGTAATTAGCAATCACGAATTAATTGCTAATGATTGTCCGACGTGCTTAGAGGAATTCCTGGCTGACAACATATAATTTGGCTGGCCACCTAGCAGTAACTCAGGTAACTATATGCAAGCATATTATTCTTTCTTATAGTATAATACTCTGGCCTAGACGTTAAATTCCAGAAATGGACATGAAACCCAAAATTAAAAGAACATTATATTGTTTTATATGTTTGCAAGGTGGTGGGGGGCGCAGAGTTCTACGTTCCACTATTTCTCACTGAGCAGGGATAACATGATGGTACTGTGAATGTGGCAATGCTTTTGAAAATATGGCAGAGGCATACCTTACACAATGACCCTACACTTGATACCTTTAATATTTTTACTAACGACTATTTGATGGTAGTCAGTAGTCAACAGTCTATGTTATACCTATAGTTGTTAAGCTGTAGAAGAATGGCTAGAGCAGCTGTCAGGTTCAGACCAAGGAATGCGAGTGCCTGTACGTTCGTCAGCTCTCCTGACGCCAGAGGGCGCCCCTTTGTGCGTGCAACCTAAAAAAAGCCAAGAGTGAAACTGGGTGTAGAACGCAAGCGGTACAAGACATGCGAGTAGGATACAACACACCAGAGAAAACTCGAGTACGAAATGCACATCGCCCTTACAGTTCAGCGAACGCACGATCAATATTTATTTTCTTCGCGATTACACTTTACAGGCTGTCGTCTCAGCTGTCACAAGGATTGACAATTCACAACATTGACGAAAATCGCAAAGACACGTGCGGTCGCACAGCGACGACCTGACGAAGGCGTTCCCCCTACACTATATACCTTCCGGTCAATGTCCTGGTCCCACATATCGTTCACGATGCAGCCGGCCCCGCGCATGATGAGAGATCCGGCTCCGAACAGGACGAGGAGGTAGAGATCGGGCAACTGTCCCGGAGCCGCAGCCAGGGCAATGCTCCACGCACACGGCCAGTACAGCAGCCACGTACCTGCACGGAGTCACGATTAAAGTCGCCGGAACGATACAAGTAAGGATAAGATGAAAATAAAGATATATATAATTATATATATTAAAGGACATTATAACTTTTATTCTTACATATAATTATGTATCTTTATTTTATTATAAGTAAGGATACGAGTCGCATGAACAGGAAAACCTGCGCCTCACACAGTGAGTTGGAACTGTTTATGAAGCGTGAGCAAACGATCGTCACGTGGCAACATACCTGGCATCTTTTAAATTTGGTAGCAACTTGTAAAAAATATGGAATAACAAGTATAATGAAACAAATTCGAGCATGATGATAGGGAAAGATAATTATATAGAGGGTGAGACGGCATTTTTATGAATGTAGGGCAGACCTAGGGGGGTGTCCAGGGGTCCGGATTTTTTTTAGAGGGTCCTTTAATTTCAAAGTGCACTAAAAAATTTCATCACAATTTTTTTTAGGGCTAGTTTTTCTGATAAAGATTTACTTATATATATAAAGAGCTTTTTCCTGCTTAATTTTTCTGGTGTTTCAAAAGCTGCCAAAGGCCACTTAGGGGGGGTTGGGGGACCTCCCCCAAGAAAAAAAAAATTGGTGCATTCTGAGGATCCGGTCCCCCGGATGCCCCGCGGACCCCCCTTTGCCAATTTCTAGGTTTTTGTAACGAATATATATATATACCCCCCTAAGTGGCCTTTGGCAGCTTTTGAAACACCAGAAAAATTAAGCAGGAAAAAGTGCCCTTTATTTCTTCCTGGACACCCCGCTTTCAAAAATCCTGGATCCGCCCCTGGAATGTACAAGTAGATCAACACTGGAATTAGGAACAATAGAGTAATATGGCTCCAATGATGCCAACAAAAGCCACGCTGCACACCGCTAAGGCCGATGAAAGTTGATTTCATGGTTCTCGTCAGGCATTGTTGAGATTTTGATGAGGGATTTAGATCAACATTCATCTTTCATATACAAACCAATAGAACTTAGTGAGGGTATCGGGTCTTGTACATATGCAAAATAAGATTGAAAAATGTCATAACTTCTTTGTTGACAGTTTTTATTCAAATTTTTACTGTTTGTCTTCCATACATGTAGTGCTGACTGTAGATTGTTGATTTTTTGAGGCGGGAATTTCATATGGGGACTTTTTGATGCGGGAATTTCGTCAGCGATGAGTGTTGAACTTTTTTGGTGCGGGAGTAAAATTTGATGCGGGCGCTGACGAGAACCATGACATCAACTTTCATCGGCCTAATCTCTCACCTGTCGGCGAATGCAATCGTATCAAGCGCAGGTATGGTTGCCACGCCGACGGAGCAGCATCCACCATCGCCTGCGCCGACAATCGCACCTTTCTCGCGTTACTTGTAGAGTTCTGTGAGACCTGCACTAGCATCGGCGTCGCCCGCCTATGTCGGTCAACGCCGCTCCGGTGGCAGTGCGAACCGGGGCAAGCGATCCTTGACCACTGAGCACCGACGCAGTCATGCTGCTGTGTACGATCGGGGAAGCAGACGGCCAGGCTGTGATATTTACGCGTTAAGGACATGTTCACGCCACCGAGCGTGCGACACAAGGGAACTCTGACGCATGCACGCCAGAGCGGAGTCTGTTTCAAGCAGAACATGTTGTTGGCAACAACTATTTACGAGAATTGCGGTTGCCAAGTCGCGCCTGTGTTCGTGCGTATACCGGTATAGGATGACGGAAGGCTCGTTACGACCATCCCACTACACGACGCACACAAATACCACACAGCACTGGAAAACAGTGAGACGTGAATTAGGAATAGGATGGCGATTTCGAGAAAACCACTCAGACACTCTGCAAGATTGCAGCTTATGCAGTTATATTGCGAAGAAGTTGCGTATTAACTATTCAAAGTCAACCTAACGATACATGATAGATGTGGGCCGCCTAGCCCCACCAATGGCACCATGCTGTGCGACGGATTGTCTAACCCTAGCAAGACCGTTTCTTGGAGCTATGGGCCGCCATGTTGTACGCGTTGGAGCAGCGGTGGGATTAGACTGGTACCCGTTTGCCACCTTCACTCCGGCATATATCCTTCGCTACACTGACGTTAGTGTAGCGTGTGGAACTGTCGACCGGGTTCCAGTCTACAGTAAGATCTACTTTAGCGCCATCTATTAACAACTTGAGCAAAACGGCACTAGTTCAACCACCTTTGGAGCATTTTTTACATTATGATAACTAAGATATTTCTATAAGTATTATAGCTCATAATAAGCAAGAGATATTAAATAATAATGTTACAATTTATTCTTAGCATTTTAAGTTGACATGTTCAAGCGGGTTTAGGCTACTACCGCCACCTAGCGAGTTCACGGTGTATTAATAGATAATAATTTATTATTATATTATATTATATTATATTATATTATATATATTATATATAATTATATTATGATTATATTATAATTATATTATATTATATTATATTATATATAATATATATATATAATTATGTTAATTTATTTTATATTACTAGCTGCTGGTACCCGCTGCGCTGGGAAATCGTGCTAGCTAATCAATACTACTTAAAATATGGACACAAGAACATTGGGTAATAAAATCGATAATAACATTGCACACAATAGAATATTTAGAAATGCAGTCTAATAAGATAATAAGCGATGGGTAAAACTAGTTTACGTATGAATTTATATGACAGCAGCAACCAACTTAAGAACGGACCCTGGAACATAATAGTATATGTTATGACAAAAATTATTATATGCACTTTTCAATTTGAAAAGCTCTATGATAAACTAATTAAAAGTGTTTTCGGTCTATATTCTCTGTGGCAAAATATGGTAAAGATTCCTGGGCGGTCCTCGAACTGTTACTCCCGACGTACGGCATGCGACGTATGGCACGTACGCACAACATCATGTACGCAATGGGTTCGCTTACTCATTTCAAAGCCCTGCTTTGATAAACAATGGCATCGACATCCTTGACTGCTGTGCTTCTGTTTTAGCTCGGTGCTCGTGTTCGGGTTCACATACGCAGCACTGATGGA
>NW_014578628.1:45214-49047 GCF_000485595.1 Priapulus caudatus
ATATTATATTATATTATGTTATGTTATATTATATTATAATATATTATATTGTATTGTATTGTACTATATTATAATATATTTTATTATACTATATTTTATTATATGTGATATTCGTGCTCTGGTATTATACACTCAGGCACTTTTAGTTAGGTAGGCCCTCAGGGTAGACCTATGCCCGAAATAGATGGTAAAATTGTGAATAGTAAAAACCACTCTAGAAATTTCTCTTTAGCCCCAGCATCCTGCCACAATCTTGTCCATCGCCAGAAATACCCATGTACATGAAGAAATACACATGATGATGAGAATTGATTCTGTTGATGAACAATGGCGCTCATGTCGCACATCCCCTGAGTCACCAAGACGTTGCATTCTGGCCGACCTTTCGCTCTTAAAACGGACAGTGGCAAAACGGAAGAATGAACTGCGCACGATAACACACGATGTCAGATTTCCAATTCGGCCGTAGCATCCTGTTATTTCATGTCACTATAGTGAAGTACACTACACGAGTAACCTCACTACTCCAGTGTGGTGGCACTGCTCTGCCTCAGGAAATGATTTAGGGCCGGATTAGGGGGGATCTCAGCTTAGATTTATGTAATACATTGTTATCAGTAGACTTGTGTTTATAATTAGGAGAGCGCCCTGGACTGTCGGGTGCAACACTCCTACTTCAAAGCCTTCCGGCATTCCCCTTGCCTCCCTTGTCTCTCGCTCAGCCTCCTTCATCCTCTACCGCCCCTCAGCTATCTTCACTGCCGCATTTCCTCAGTCTTCCACCCTCTCTCCCCCAGCAAAATATATTACGCAGTTTTCTTCAGTCCGTACTGCACGCCCGAAACGGTGCTCGCGCATGCGCCATATCTCCAGATAAAAATGTACAATATCTCACCAGAGGATATAATTATATTCTATGATGAATATGCATTTAATATGGTTAGGGGGTATCACAACATCGATTTATGTAATAAATTGTTATCAGTAGACCTGTGTTTATAATTAGGAGAGCACCCTAGCCTGTAGGGTGCATTACTCCTACTTCATCCCCTCCCGTACTTCCCATTGCCTCCCTTGTCCGATCCATCGCTTAGCCTCCTTCTTCTGTCACCCCGCAGCTATCTTTCTTGCCGCCTTTCTTCATTCTCACACCCCTCCCTCCCAAAACAATGTGTAATATACGTAACGCAACACATGTATCATAAATTCAAGTATCGAAACGAATATTAACAGTATTTACAGGTAAGTTATTGAAAACGACAAGCGATATAGTGTTCGCGTATTGCGTTTATAGAGCATTCATGGGAATGTAAATTGCGAGTGCACATATTTAACTATATCTATTTTTATTCTATTATAAGCGCTTACTAGGGAAACAAGGGACGTTTGAAGGCTTTCTGCAAACCGAATTAGCACGTTTACGGATATGCTCCGGAATTGTTTACAAAAATTTACCACGTACAATAAACGTCAATAAAGCACAGCATAATTAGGCAATATTGAATTTATTATGAATATTATACGTATTTACAGATTCATCATGAACACAATTTTGGCATATCAAGAATAAATAGCACATAATTCGCTGAAATTATGTCGTTATCTAAAAAACATCGGTAACACAGGTAGCACATCGGCTTATCAAAGGGATTATTTTAATCATCTATTAAATCCTCTTCACAGACTATCGTGACTTTATTATTGTTGTCACTTGTATTTTCTCACCTACGCGCTGTCCTTGACGTCGAAAAATTCGACCCATCGACCCATCGAAAAATGCACCGTCGCTACTTCAATGTGATGGCACTGCTCTGCCGAAGGTCCCTTGTTATACCAATGTACAGGGATAGAGCGCGGACACGTCGGCTAAGTGTGGCCCAACGGAAATCACGTAGGGCCGACGTTAAGGATTTAATTTAAAGGTTGCATGCCCAGAGATAGGGCACATCGAAAAAGGAACTCTCCCTACTTTATTCTAAGTGCATAATTTCTGCAAAACAATATTTTTCTCGGAAGATATTGCGAATGCGCGAACACCGTTTTAGACGTGCAGTACAGACGGATGAAAAATGTACCATATTGCTTGCTGACGGAGAGAAGGGTGGGAGACAGAGGAAATGCGGCAGGGAAGATATCTGAGGGCGGTAGAAGAAGAAGGACGCTGGGTGAGGGACAAGGGAGGCAATGGAGAAGGATGGGAGGGGGGTGAAGTAGGAGTTTTGCGCCCTACAGGATATGGTGCTTTACTAATTATAAACACAAGTCTACTGATAAGAATTTATTACATAAATCTATGCTCAGATACCCCCTGACCATATTAAATGCATATTCATCACAAAATATAACTCCTCTGGTGAGATATTGCACACGCAATAACACACTAACGTTGCCAAATTGTGTACTGGCTGGTATATGCAGAGGGGACCTTACATGCAAGGTCTTCTTCCTATTTCTCAGATGAGGTCTACTGATGGGATGTTATTATATAAATCTATGCTGGAATAAGCCCTCTTCATTCTAAGTGCATAATTTCTGCAAAACAATATTCTTCTCGGAAGATATTGCGCATGCGCGAACACCGTTTTAGACGTGCAGTACAGACGGATGAAAACTGCACTATATAGCGTGATGACGGAGAGAAGGGTGGGAGACAGAGAAAAGGCGGCAAGGAAGATAGCTGAGGGCGGTAGAAGAAGAAGAAGGACGCTGAGCGAGGGACAAGGGAGGCAATGGAGAACGATGGGAGGGGTGAAGTAGGAGTTTTGCGCCCCACTGGCTAGGGCGCTCTACTAATTATAAACACAGGTCTACTTATAAGAATTTATTACATAAATCTATGCTGAGATACCCCCTGACCATATTAAATGCATATTCATCACAAAATATAACTCCTCTGTTGAGATATTGCGCATGCAATAACACACTAACGTTTCCAGATTGTGTACTGGCTCGTATATGCAGAGGGGACCTTACATGTAAGGTACTTCTTCCTATTTCTTAGGGGAGGTCTAGTGATGGAATGTTATTATATAAATCTATGCTAGAATAACCCCTCTTCATTCTAAGTGCATAATTTCTGCAAAACAATATTTTTCTCGGAAGATATTGCGCATGCACGAACATCGTTTTAGACGTGCAGTACAGACGGATGAAAACTGCACTATATAGCGTGATGACGAAGAGCAGGGTGGGAGACAGAGAAAAGGTGGCAAGGAAGATAGCTGAGGGCGGTAGAAGAAGAAGGACGCTGAGCGAGGGACAAGGGAGGCAATGGAGAACGATGGGAGGGGGTGAAGTAAGAGTTTTGCGCCCCACTGGCTAGGGCGCTCTACTAATTATAAACAGAGGTCTACTTATAAGAATTTATTACATAAATCTATGCTCCGATACCCCCTGACCATATTAAATGCATATTCATCACAAAATATAACTCCTCTGTTGAGATATTGCGCATGCATATGGGAGGTCTAGTGATGGGATGTTATCATATAAATCTATGCTAGAATAACCCCTCTTTATTCTAAGTGCATAATTTCTGCAAAACAATGTTCTTCTCGGGAGAATTACACGAGTTCGCAGTTTTTATTATAGATATCTCTCTCTCTATCTCGGTTTCAGTGTTTATTGGCACCGCAAGAGCGTCCTCCAGTCCTGACAGTTAACACACAGCCGCCGTACAAGTGCTAATCCATTAAAATAGACCGATGAGAATCTGCAGGTCTTCATATGTTCGTGTGGGTAATCCAGGCTGTTGGTAACATATGGCGAGACCAGGAGGGCCACGTTACGGGGAGTACACGCAGGGAGCGACGGGGGGGGTGGAGGTGGGGTGA